>NW_028321397.1:587500-750000 GCF_062004578.1 Staurois parvus
ACTTGTAGTGCCACTTAGAGGGCTGAGTTTGCTGAGACTTGTAGTGCCACCTAGAGGGCTGAGTTTGCTGAGACTTGTAGTGCCACCTAGATAGCTGAGTTTACTGAGACTTGTAGTGCCACTTAGAGGGCTGAGTTTGCTGAGACTTGTAGTGCCACCTAGAGGGCTGAGTTTGCTGAGACTTGTAGTGCCACCCAGACCTGGAGAGCTTCCGTACACATTGGCTTTGTATCAACAATAATCAAAGCCACAACAATAGCGTGTTTAGAGAAGCGGCGGCCTGGTTTACTTGGCAAAGCGTCGCCCTGTTTTCTTTAACCGCAGGCACTGGCACGGTCTGGCTCCTCAGGGGTTAATGGCTGGGTCACACCTCATCTGTTGACTCACGTTTCTGTCACAAGTTTCATGGTGGCTTCTTTTCTAAACGTGGCCCTCGTCACCGCTTGCTTTCTACTCGCCGGGCTTAGGGCTGCAGTCAGTGCGTTGGGTACGTCATAGGGTGGACCTGGCCATTACCGATGGGTGGAGGGCATGGATTCACTATCTAAATGATCATTCAGGCACCTTCCTGTCATTATAAACAGCTGTCAGCATTCAATCAAAGGAAATGCATTTCTCCTTGTCCTTCATGGAATCGCCTTTCTGCTCCTAATAACGGGAAGTGTTGATCCAGAGGTTGTACAGAGATCAGTGCTGATATGGGCTGAGGACAGCTGGAAAGATTTCAGTTATGAGTGGACATCACTTCTATCCAATGTCTTCTATAGCTACATCACTCCACCCGGCTATCGAGCCTTTTTCGTGGGGTTCCTGCCATTGTTGGGAACTAAGGTGAGAAGAACCTTTGGACCATGATTCAGCCCAGCAGGATCCAACCATAGCTGAAATATTAGTTTTGATGAACTGACCCTTTAAAGCTGTTTTTCTCAACCTTAGACCAGGGGTCTCCAAGTGTTCTAAGGGGGCCAGTTTACTGTCCTTCAGACTGTTTGAGGGGCCAGTGGAAGTAGAAAATGTCCTGGTGTCAGTGGGAGTAAACGATGCCACATCTTTACTGGGAAGAAACATGCCCCATCATTGGTGTCAGTGGAATGAATAATGCCCCATTGTTGGTGTCAGTGGAATGAATAATGCCCCATTATTGGTGTCAGTGGGAGGAATAGTGCCCCATCATTGATATCAGTGGGAGGAATAATGCCCCATCATTGGTGTCAGTGGGAGGAATAGTACCCCATCACTGGTGTCAGTGGCAGGAATCATGTCTCTATTGATGGCACCAAAGGGAAGGAATAGTGTCCCATCGTTGGTGTCAGTGGGCAGAATAGTGCCCATCAGTGGGAGGAATAGTGCCCCATCATTGGTGTCTGTGAGCAGAATAGTGCCCATCATAGGTATCAGTGGGAAGATTAGTGCCCCATGACTGGTGTCAGTGGGCAGAATAGTGTCCATCATAGATATCTGGGAGTAATAGTGCCCTATTGTTGGTGTCAGCGGGCAGAATTGATACCCTTCATAGGTATCAGTGGGAGGAATAGTGCCCCATCGTTGGTGTAAGTGGGCAGAATAATGCCCATCATTGGTGTCAGTGGGAGGAATAGTGCCCCATCTTTGGTGTCAGTGTGAGGAATAGTGCCCCATCTTTGCTGTCAGTGTGAGGAATAGTGCCCCATCATTGGTGTCAGTGGGAGGAATAGTGCCCCATCATTGGTGTCAGTGGGAGGAATAGTGCCCCATCTTTGCTGTCAGTGTGAGGAATAGTGCCCCATCATTGGTGTCAGTGTGAGGAATAGTCCCCATCGTTGGTGTAAGTGGCAAGAGTTATGCCCCCATTGTTGGTTTCAGAAGGAGGAATAGTGCCTCAAGGGCTGGATAAAGTCAAGCCAAGGGCCACATCCGACCCCCAGGCCATAGTTTGGAGACCACTGCCCCAGAGGAACCCTAGAAATACTTTTTAGGTCTCGGGGAACCCCTGCTAAAACAAATTCATTGGTGGTCAGCAGGAAGAATGTTCCTTACAGTCATGGTCAGAATGTTACCCTTAGATACTGTATATTTGAAAAGATCATTGGGGTCATGCCATTGATTCTGACAAGTTGCATCGGCCCTGGAACTATGCAGGCACCATCAAATGGGAGGACAGTTAGCTACAGCTGGAGGAACCCCCAACAACCTCTGGAGGAACCATGGTTGAGAATGGCTTTTTTATAGTGTATCCAAATGTTTTTTTTCCTAGTTTTAGATCACCGATTTACCATTTACTGAGAGTGAACGTAAACGAAAATTCCAAATTTTGGGTTGTCACCAGAGCAGGAAGAGAGGAGAAATCTTGCAATGGGGACACAAGTCCTAGTGACAACCTGGGATTCCCTCACTTTGAAAGAATTCCTTCTCACTTGCATTTAACGTAATGAGACAGGAAGAAAATCTCCCCAGTGGGATAGCAAAAAAACAAACAAAAACCCAACAAGGATTATAGCGCTTCCTTACTGTAGCCAAAATGAAAAAAAAAGTCTTTAGTTCTACTTTAAGCTTTAGTTTTGCAGTTGGTAGGCTGAGCAGCCATGACCCGATTGTTGCTTACAATATTTTGTATTGATTAGCAATCACATATCAATGATGGTTGGACATCAGTCAGATATCCACCAGCATGCTGAGAATTATTTCCTCACTTGGCATTACATTGTTGCAAAAAAACACAGAAAATCTAAAGAACATCTTGATGGGACAGGCCGTTGCCAGCGATAGAGTTTAAGTTGGACCTGAAGGCTCGGTTCACATACATGCGGTGCGGTACATCACATGCGATTCACACAGGAACCGCACCTTATTCCTGTGCAAATCACATGCAATTTGTGTGCGGTGCGATCGGAGCCATACGTTATGTATGTCTCAATTCGCACCGCATCCGCACCAAAAAGGTACAGGACCCTTTTTTGGATCTGCACTAGAATCAAACCGCATGGTTATTCACACCTATGCGATCCGATTCTGCACCTCGCACCGCATTTTGCGGACTGATTTTGGGGTGTTGTTAACTTAACATACACACCCGCAGCGGTTCGCATGAATGGGGTGCGATTCTGATGCGATGCGGGATTCGCACAGAAAACACTGCAAATTCCAGATCGCATCAGTGTGAACCCGGGCTGAGGCTCCATTCACATAGATGCATTTTGTGTTTGATGCTTTTTGCAGTTTGTTTTGCGGTTTTCTATATTTTTACATAGTTAGTCTGGCTGAAAAAAGACAAAAGTCCATCCAGTTCAACCCAGGGGCGGACTGACCATTTGGAAACTCGGGCACTGCCCTAGGGCCCGGGGCCAGTAGGGGGCCCCATGAGATGCCCCTGGTACCTTTTTAATAGGCTTTTTTGAGTTTGGGCAAGGACACAGGGGCCCCATGATCCCCTATTGCCCGGGGGGGTCAGTAGGGGGCCCCATGAGATGCCCCTGGTACCTTTTTCATAGGCTTTTTTGAGTTTGGGCAAGGACACAGGGGCCCCGTGATCCCCTATTGCCCAGGGGCCCCATGAGTTGTCAGTCCGCCCCTGGTTCAACCATTAAAAAAAAAAATTATAATCCTATACCCACAGTTGATCCACAGGAAGGCAAAAAAACCCAGCAAAGCACGATCCAATTTGCTCCTGCTGGGAAAAAAATTCCCTCCTGATCCCCCGAGAGGCAATCGGATATTCCGTGGATCAACTTTACCTTTAAATGTTATATCCAGTTATATTCTGTGTATCTAAGAAAGAATCCAGGACTTTCCTACAGCAATCCACTGAGCTGGTCACAACCAACTCTTGAGGGAGTCTATTCCACATTTTCACAGCTCTTACTGTGAAGAAACCTTTCTGTGTTTGGAGATTAAATTTATTTTCCTCCAGACCTAAAGAGTGCCCCCTTGTCCTCTGTGATGCCCTCAGGGGGAATAGCTCTACCCTGTCAATATTTTTGTTGCATTGTTTACTGTGTTGCGTTCAGCTCTTTTTTTTTCTTTGTTAAAGTGGATTATTATATTTATTTCAGGTACTTATATAGCGCCGTCAATGTACTCCACACTTTACATATATATTGTACATTCACATCAGTCCCTAACCCTCAAGGGGCATACAATCTAAGGTCCCTAACTCACATTCATACATACACATACTAGGGACAATTTAGACAGGAGCCAATTCACCTACCAGCATGTCTTTGGAGTGTGGGAGGAAACCAGAGTACCTGGAGGAAACCAACACAGGCACAACATGCAAACTCCAGGCAGGTGGTGCCATGGTTGGGATTTGAACTGGCAACCCTAGTGCTGCTAGGGAGAAGTGCTAACCACTTAGCCACTGTGCTGCCCAGGATTTTTTTTGTTGCTGGACAGAATAAAAATGAAAAACGCGGCAAGAATCGCACTGCCATGCATTTCAGCAGCTTCTCCATTGAACTCTATTGTAGCAAAACCGCTGTTTTTTGATTTTTAAAAAAATCCCTGACCCTTTCCAAAAACGCAGCAGTTTAAAAAAGCACAGATGTGAACACGTTCCATAGGAAAACATGTTAAATGGACTGTAGTGCGTTTCTGCAAAAAAGCACAAAAAAAAAATGCATTGGTGTGAACGGAGCCTTAATGATGCATTTGCTGCAGCTGACCGATGATTTGTCCTGTTTGTGGCCGGTTTTAGAATGCGATCTGATCCATCCTGCCTGACCCGTTCATGCAAGTTCACACACGTGGGATGACTCAGTGCAGTGAGCATGTAAGGACAGACAATATTTGTGTAGATTTAATATTTATTTACTTTACATTGCAGCACATTGACATTCAGTAAGGCGGTGCAGAGCGATTTCGGATATGCTGAGTGCAGCAAAACTTTTCAGCCAATCAGAAATCATTTAACTGAGCTGACTAAACTAACCAGGAATCTCACTCATTCCTTTGGGTTACCTAAAGTGTCTCTCCAGACATTAAAAAAAAAAATCCTGTGTTTCACTCTTCAGTATCCACTGATAAAGTTTGGACTGCACATGCGTTCAATGCTGTTTTGCACATGCTCTGCTGGTGCACATGTACTGCCATTCACTCCAGCATTGCTTAGTACAGGCATCCTAGGACCAGTCATCCGGCAATTCTGGCAAATGTCAATGAGCTTCCGTCAACTTATTTTTTAGAATGACAAAACTCACCTTCCCATCATTTTAATTGTCACGCTAACCACAATACCGCCGCTAGGTCCTCCGCTGAATCCACCTCAACTGCGGGTGAACGCCACGTCCGGTATCTTCACAAAGCATGACGCTGCACACGGCTAGACCAAAAAGCCTAAAAACGACTTTATTGATCCTTTGAAAATTAGGACACTCACCCCACGCCTTGACCGACGCGTTTCACCCCCTACTGGGGCTTAATCATGCCAAAGCATCACTGCCCTGTAGCATACACAACATGTACATGTACACGGATATTGGCTGGTGTGCGTTCCGTGTTTAAAGCTGAGGTTTGGCTAACGTGTTTGTTTCCAGATTATATAGGTTCATTAACGTGCAGGGGCGGACTGACAACTCATGGGGCCCCTGTGTCCTTGCCCAAACTCAAAAAAGCCTATGAAAAAGGTACCAGAGGCATCTAATGGGGCCCCCTACTGACCCCCCGGGCAATAGGGGATCATGGGGCCCCTGTGTCCTTGCCCAAACTCAAAAAAGCCTATGATAAAGGTACCAGGGGCATCTCATGGGGCCCCCTACTTACCCCCCGGGCAATAGGGGATCATGGGGCCCCTGTGTCCTTGCTCAAACTCAAAAAAGTCTATGAAAAGGTACCAGGGGCATCTCATGGGGCCCCCTACTGACCCCGGGCCCTCGGGCAGTGCCCGAGTTTCCAAATGGTCAGTCCGCACCTGTTAATGTGACTTACCTCTAATGAAGTGTGTCAAGGGTCCTGTGGATGAATTCATACCAGAGCAGTGTGTGAAAGGTACAAGATGCGCAAAAGATGCGTGCTTGCTCTGCAGTGCTGTTCATTGTTAAAGGCAGCCGAAACATGGCAAACAAGACGGTTTTGCAGGAAACAAAATTGTGCAGCACAGTGGCTAAATAGTTAGCACTTCCCCCTGGCAGTACTCCAGGTCGTTGGTTTGAATCCCAACCACAGCACCACCTGCCTGGAGTTTGCATGTTCTCCCTACGGCTGCGTGGGTTTCCTCCAGGCACTCCAGCTTCCTCCCACACTCCAAAGACATGCTGGTAGGTGAATTGGCCCCTGTCTAAATTGTCCCTAGTATGTGTATGTATGAATGTGAGTTAGGGACCTTAGATTATACAACACCAAGGCAGAGGAACTTGTGGGGCAGCACACTGGCTAAATGGTTAGCACTTCTGCCTGGCAGCACCATGGGCATTGGTTCAAATCCCAACCACAGCACCACCCACCTGGAGTTTGCATGTTCTCCCTGTGCCTGTATGGGTTTCCTCTAGGCACTCCAGCTTCCTCTTACACTCCAAAGACATGCTGGTAGGTGAATTGAATCCTCCTGACTATATTCTCCCTAGTATGTGTATGTATGAATGTGAGTTAGGGACCTTAGATTGTACACCCCTTGAGGGTTAGGGACTGATGTTTGCATCTCCCTCCATCTACAATAGAACTACAAGTCCCAGCCACTTTCCACAACATCAGCCTGCAAGGTCACATGACTGTTTTAAAGGTCAATTTATAAAGCAGCGTCCAATATAAAACCGGGGAAGAGAAGTAACCAATCAGATACAATCTGACGCTGACTTTCCAGGGCAGGATTAAGGGCTAGTTCACACAATAGAAACGCATTTTCGCGTGCGCATTTTTGATGCATTTTTTAACGCGTTCCAGTTCATTTTTATGCATTCCAGTTCATTCTTTCCCCTCTTTTTCTTCAATTTAAATTTGGACATGTGCCTTCCAGTGCATTTTTGATGCGTTTTACTGCATTCCAGTACAATTCTGTGCAGGAAAAATGCAGCCTGTTCTACTTTTTATTCTGCAACCGGAACGCACTGGAACTGCCAGCACTGATGTGAACTATGACACTGACAACCATATCACCTACTTTCTGTGCATTTTGGATGCATTCCAGTTCATTTTTTCCCCTCTTTTTCTTCAGTTTAACTTTTGACATGTGCGTTCCGGTGCATTCTTGGTGTGTTCAGGTGTGTTTTTTTATGCGTTTTACCACGTTCCAGTGCAGTTCTGTGCAGGAAAATGCAACCTGTTCTACTTTTTTTTTCTGCAACCGGAACGCACTGGAACTGCAAGCACTGATGTGAACTATGGCACTGACAACCATATCACCTACTTTCTGTGTGTTTTGTATGCATTCCGGTTCATTTTTCCCTCTTTTTCTTCAGTTTAACTTTGGACATGTGCGTTCCAGTGCGTTTTGTGGTGCATTCCGATGCGTTTTTGGTGCATTCCGGTGCGTTTTTGGTGCGTTTTACCGCGTTCCAGTGCAGTTCTGTGCAGGAAAATGCAACTTGTTCTACTTTTTTTTCTGCAACCGGAACGCACTGGAACTGCAAGCACTGATGTGAACTATGACACTGACAACCATATCACCTACTTTCTGTGCATTTTGGGCTCATTCTTTCCCTCTCTCTTTCTTCTTCAGTTTAAATTTGGACATGTGCATTCCAGTGCGTTTTTTGGTGCATTCCGATGCGTTTTTGATGTGCTTTACCGCGTTCCAGTGCAGTTCTGTGCAGAAAAAATGCAGCCCGTTCTACTTTTTTTTTCTGCAACTGGAACGGCAAACACTGATGTGAACTATGACACTGACAACCATATCACCTACTTTCTGTGCGTTTTGGATGCATTCCAGTTCATTTTACCCTCTCTCTTTTTCTTCAGTTTAACTGTGGACATGTTCCAGTGCGTTTTTTGGTGCTTTCCGGTGCGTTTTTGGTGCGTTTTACCGCGTTCCAGTGCAGTTCTGTGCAGGAAAATGCAACTTGTTCTACTTTTTTTTTCTGCAACCGGAACGCACTGGAACTGCAAGCTCTGATGTGAACTATGACACTGACAACCATATCACCTACTTTCTGTGCATTTTGGGTTCAGTCTTTCCCTCTCTCTTTTTTCTTCAGTTTAAATTTGGACATGTGCATTCCAGTGCGTTTTTTGGTGAATTCCGAATTGTTTTTGATGTGCTTTACCGCGTTCCAGTGCAGTTCTGTGCAGAAAAAATGCAGCCCGTTCTACTTTTTTTTCTGCAACTGGAACGGCAAACACTGATGTGAACTATGACACTGACAACCATATCACCTACTTTCTGTGCGTTTTGGATGTAGAAAAAAAGCAACTGAAACGCATGGAGTATGAACTGGCCCTAGATCTGGTTGGACTGTTATTACTATGACCCTATAACTGCTCAGTGCTGTCAGTCGCAGCGAACATTGACTTGTCTTACAAGCCGACCTTATTTACAGGGGATTGGGGGGGGGGTTAGTAAAGAAAGCCCCCCCTCCCCCTCCTCCTGTAGTCTCTTCATTGTTGCAGATTTCAATGGAGGCAATTAGGGCCGTGTATTTCATTGTGACTCAATCCGCCCTTCCATGTGACAAATGCTGTTAATACAATCAGATGAGCGGGTGAGGGTGGCGGTGCAATGTTGGTCATAGAAAAATAAAACGTCACGTGTGAATGAAGAGGAGAATTTCATAGGCTGGCTGACCTTGAGAGACGCGCGGTGTTTACTACAAAATGACATTAAGTGGCTGACACACATCACCTGTTACATGTTCTTTACTTTATTTCAGGTACTTATATAGCGCCATCTGGTCTCCCCGGACCCTGCATTCACTATATCCGCTCTCCCCGGACCCTGCATTCACTATATCCGGTCTCCCCGGACCCTGCATTCACTATATCCGCTCTCCCACAGTACACAGAACATGGAAATGCAATTATTTTAGTAAATATAAACTGCTAAATACCTTTTCTCATCAGCAGTATATAGCAGTCTAGTGACTTCAGCAGAGCACTGGTTAAAGGTTGTAGGAGGAGTTTTCTTTCTGCTCTAGGAGAATGTGAACTTCCTGACCCTCTGTCTGGATTGCGCTGATTGGCCCTATGCTGATCACATGCACTCCCCCAAGGAAAAAGAAAAGCCTCTAGCAGTACACACATATGTATTGTACATTCCCATCAGTCCCTAACCCTCAAGGTGTGTACAATCTAAGGTCCCTAACTCACATTCATACATACACATACTAGGGACAATTTAGACAGGAGCCAATTACCCTACCAGCATGTCTTTGGAGCGTGGGAGGAAACTGGAGGAAACCTGCACAGGAAGAGCATGTAGGCCCCAGGCAGGTGGTGCTGTGGTTGGGATTTGAACCTACAACACTAGTGTTTCCAGGTGGGAGTGCTAACCATTTAGCCACTGTGCTGCCCATATATAGAAGAGACCAGGGGCAGTCTGACAACCTATTGGGCCCCCAGGCAATAGGGGATCATGGGACCCCTGTGTCCTCGCCCAAACTCAAAAAAGCCTATGAAAAAGGTACCAGGGGCATCTCATGGGGCCCCCTACTAACCCCGGACCCTCAGGCAGTGCCCGAGTTTCCAAATGGTCAGTCCGCTACTGGAAGAGACACAGCCTAAATGAAAGACTTGTATCCAACTGGTATAGAACTCCTCCATGCTTGTTAGCCCTTTTTAGTGAATTACAGTGCCTTGAAAAAGTCTTCACGCCCCTTCTTTTCCACATTTTGTCATGTTACAGCCAAAAACGTCAATGTATTTTATTGGGATTTGATGTGATAGACCAACACAAAGTGGCGCGTAATTGTGAAGTGGAAGGAAAATGAGAAATGGTTTTCCAAATTTTTTACAAATAAATCTGTGAAAAGTGTGGCTGGAATTTGTATTCGGCCCCCCGGAGTCAATACTTTGTAGGACCCCCTTTAGCTGCAATTCCAGCTGGAAGTCTTTTTGGGGGTGTCTCTCCCAGCTTTGCACATTTAGAGAGGGACATTTCTGCCCATTCTTTGCAGAATGTCTCAAGCTCTGTCAGATTGGATGGAGAGCGTCTGGGAACAGCAATTTTCAAGTCTTGCCATTAGATTTAGGTCTGGACTGTGACTGGGCCATTCTAACACATGAATATGCTTTGATCTAAACCAGGGGTCTCCAAACTATGGTGCTCCAGCTGTTAAAGTACTACAAGTTCCATCATGCCTCTGCCTCTAGGAGTCTTGCCTGTGGCTGTCAGAGCCTCCCAAGGACTCATGGGACTTGCACTTCCCCAACACCTGGAGGGCCATAGTTTGAAGACCCCTGATCTAAACCATTCCATTATAGCTCTGGCTGGATGTTTCGGGTCGTTGTCCTGCTGGAAGGTGAACCTCCTCCCCGGTCTCACGTCTTTTGTAGACTCTTAACAGGTTTTCTTCTAAGATTGCCCTGTATTTGGCTTCATCCATCTTCCCATCAACTCTGACCAGCTTCCCTGTCCCTGCTGAAGAAAAGCATCCCCACATGATGCTGCCACCACCATGTTTCACAGTGGGGATGGTGTGTTCAGGGTGATGTGCATTGTTAGTTTTCCCGCACACATAGCATTTTGCTTTTAGGCCAAATATTTACATTTTGGTCCCCTTTTGAGCCCCTTCTTCCATGTTTGCTGTGTCCCCCACATGGCTTCTCACAAACTGCAAACGGGACTTCTTATGGCTTTCTTTCAACAATGGTTTTCTTCTTGCCACTCTTCCATAAAGGTCAGATTTGTGGAGTGCACGACTAATAGCTGTCCTGTGGACAGATTCTCCCCCCTGAGCTGTGGATCTCTGCAGCTCCATTGAAAGTTACCATGGGCCTCTTGACTGCTTCTCTGATGAATGCTCTCCTTGCCCGGCCTGTCAGTTTAGGTAGACGGCCATGTCTTGGTAGGTTTGCAGTTGCACCATACTCTTGTCCATTTTCAGATGATGGATTGAACAGTGCTCCATGAGATGTTCAAAGCTTGGGATAGTTTTTTAAAACCTAACCCTGCTTTAAATGTCTCCACAACTTTATCCCTGACCTGTCTGGTGTGTTCCTTGGCTTTCATGATGCTGTTTGTTCACTAATTTTTTCCAACAAACCTCTGAGGGCTTCACAGAACAGCTGTATTTATACTGAGATTACACACAGGTGGACTCTATTTACTTATGAGGTGACTTCTGAAGGCAATTTTTTCCACTAGATTTTAGTTAGGCATATCAGAGTATAGGGGGCTGAATACAATTGCACGCCACAGTTTTCAGATATTTATTCGTAAAAAATTTTGAAATCCATTTATCATTTTCCTTCCGCTTCACAATTATGTGCCACTTTGTGTTGGTCTGTTAAAATCCCAATAAAATACATTTCCGTTTTTGGTTGTAACATGATAAAATGTGGAACATTTCAAGGGGTATGAACGCGTTTTCAAGGCACTGTATACGGAAACCCTGGCATTTTCAGCATCGTTTTTTGCCCTTACTCTTAATGGGATTGCATGGCCATCTCTCATGGTAGCCATGGTGGTCATGCTTTGCTCGGACTAACAAGACTGAAACAGATGTATCCAAGTTGGAAAAAATTACAATAAACCAGTAGCTCTGCATGGACAGTTGGATAAATGGCTCCATATTTAATGCCTGTATGTGTTCTGTAAACCTGCAGCTCTGGAAGTAGGATACATGACTCCATATTTAATGCATGTATGTGTTCTGTAAACCTGCAGCTCTGGAAGTAGGATACATGACTCCATATTTAGGTCGTATCTGTACTATAAACCAGTGGCTCTGGATGGACAATTGGATATATGTCTGTATAAGTAGGCCCAGATTGAAATATGAACCAGCGACCCTGGATGGAAAGTTGGATCAATGGCGTTATATTTTGACTGTATCCAGTCTATAAACCATTGGATATGGATGGACAGTTGGATAAATGGTTCTATATTTAGGATGGATCTAGTCTATAAACCATTGGATCTGGATGGACAGTTGGATAAATGGTTCTATATTTAGGATGGATCTGGTCTATAAACCATTGGATCTGGATGGACAGTTGGATAAATGGTTCTATATTTAGGATGGATCTGGTCTATAAACCATTGGATCTGGATGGACATTTGGATAAATGGTTCTATGTTTAGTAGGTATCTGGTCTATAAAAGAGTGGCTATGGAGGGCCACTTGGATAAGTGGTTCTATATTTAGGATGGATCTGGTCTATAAACCAGCAGTTCTCTGTGGACAGTTTGATAAATGGTTCTATATTTAGAATGTATCTGCCCTATAAATCAGAGGCTTTGGATGACCAGTTGGATAAATGGTTCTATATTTAGGATGGATCTGGTCTAAAAACCAGCAGTTCTATTTGGACAGTTGGATAAATTGTTCTATATTTAGGATGTATCTGCCCTATAAATCTGAGGCTTTGGATGGCCAATTGGATAAATGGTTCTATATTTAGGATGGATCTGGTCTAATAACCAGCATCTCTGAATGTGCAAGTGGATAAATGGCTGTATATTTAGGATGGATCTGGTCTATAACCCATGGGAACTGAGTGGATAGATGAATAAATGGTTCTATATTTAGGATGTATCCGGTCTATAATCTAGAGGCTGTGATTGGACAGTTGGATAAATGGTTCTATATTTAGGATGTATCCTGTCTATAATCTAGAGGCTGTGATTGGACAGTTGGATAAATGGTTCTATATTTAGAATGTAGCCGGTCTATAAACCAGAGGCTGTGATTGGACAGTTGGATAAATGCCTGTATATTTAGAATGTATGCGGTCTATAAACCAGAGTCTGTGATTGGACAGTTGGATAAATGGTTCTATATTTAGGATTTATCCGGTCTATAAACTAGAGTCTCTGGTTGGACAGTTGGATAAATGCCTCTATTTTTAGGGCGTATCCGGTCTATAAACCTGTGGCTCTTGATATACAGTCTGTTAAATGGTTCTATATTTAGAATGTATCTGGTCTATAATCCAGAGGCTGTGATTGGACAGTTGGATAAATGGTTCTATATTTAGGATGTATCCGGTCTATAATCCAGAAGCTCTGGTTGGACAGTTGGATAAATGGTTCTATATTTAGGATGTACCTGGTCTATAAACCAGCAGCACTGGATATACAGCCTGATAAATGGTTCTATATTTAGTCGTATCTGTAAAATAAACTGTTGGTTTTGTATGAGAAGGTAAACAGTAACCTGGAGCTTTTTTAAGTCCTTTAGTCCCCTCAGTCAAGTTACAAAATGCAATCTAAAGCTATCCACAAACAGTATAATCCCTGCAATCTCCTTTGAATTTAAAGTGTATGTAAACTCTAACAGTGAACTTCTCTTGTTTGTTCCGTTTGGTTTGTGAAGTATACCCTGGAGTCTCCGGTCACACCGCTGTGATTAAAAATCGCGCAATTTGTGTGCAATTTTATCGCGATTTCAGGTTAAGACTTCATTGCTACTTGTGAAGATTTTCAGCGATTTCCTGCACTTTGCAGTGCGATTTCCATTATATTCTATGTATGTGAAATCGCAACAAAACCGCAGAAAAAGTCATGCAAGAACTACTTTAGAAATTGCGCTGCAGCAAATCGCACGCATTAAGACGTTGATATTCACATTTATTTTTTTATTTTATTTATTATTTTATTTATTCCAGGTACTTATATAGCGCCATCAATTTACACAGCACTTTACATATATATTGTACATTCACATCTGTCCCAAAGGCTGGGCCATACACTATACAATCTTCTTTAGAAAATTGCTTTAGATTTACCAAAAACCATATAATATGAGGTCAAACCTAAACAACACTTTCAATTAAATCCAATCAGGCAGGCCCTTGCACTACATAGTTGAAGGTAAATCTAAAGGAAATTGGGCAGAATTTGGACAGAAAATTGTATAGTGTATGGCCAGCCTTAGGTTGGCCATATGCTATACAATTTTCTTGAGAATTTTGCTTTAGATTTACCAAACACCATATAATAGGAGGTCAAACCTAAACAACACTTTCAGTTGTATCCAATTGGGCAGGCCCTTGCGCTACATAGTGGAAGGTAAATCTAAAGGAAATTGGGCAGAAAATTGTATAGTGGATGGCCAGCTTAAGGCGTTTTTCAATCGTTTTTGCGTTACAAAAAGCACCTGAAAAGCTCCGGAAAACTTCTTCCCTGTGTATGTGAATGTATATCTCTGTATGTTTTCACACTGGGGCAGTGTGCTTCCATTGCTGTGTAAAAATTTCTGCTTGCAGCATCTTTGGGGCATGTTTGGGGAGTTAAAAAAAAACGCACCAAAAACGCCTATTTCCATTGAAATCCATTGAAGTTACATGTCCTTTAACAAAATGCCCAGAAAGCGCGATTATGTGTTTTTGTGGCAGATCATTGTGAAAGTAGCCTTACATTCATACATACATATACTAGGGCCAGTTTAGACAGGATCCAATTAACCTACCAGCATGTCTTTGGAGTGTGGGAGGACACTGGAGTACCCAGAGGAAACCCACGCAGGCACAGGGAGAGCATGCAAACTCCAGACAGGTGGTGCTGTGGTTGGGATTTGAACCAACGTCCCTAGTACTGCCAGGTGGAAGTGCTAACCATTTAGCCACTGTGCTGCCCCTCATTTACTAAACTCCGAAGCACTTGCAGAGTGCACAGTCTATTTGCCTTTGCTAAATCAATCCCATTGCTGCAGGTCCTGGACCAACAACACTTTTCAGCAGCTGATCTCCTCAGTGTTGTTGGCACTCTTCAGTATCCAATGATAAAGTTTGGACTGTTTATTGCACACGCGTTGGATGCTGTTTTGCACATGCTCTGACGGTGCTCAGCTGGAGTGTGGGAGGAAACCCACACAGGTACAGGGAGAACATGCAAACTCCAGGCAGGTGGTGCCGTGGTTGGGATTTGAAACAACAACCCCAGTACTGCCAGGCGGAAGTGCTAATCATTTACATTTATTAGATGCAATTTCAATTCCCAAATCGCACCTGAAATCACACTGATGTGACTGGGAACCGAGAGTATTTTGGCATGTCTGTTCAATAAGTGCTACAGATTTTTGATCCTGCCTGAAATTCTGGAGGTGAATAACTTCCTGCACTTTCTGCCTGCAATGCAATCAGTTACATTGTTTCCAGGTCCCTCTGTGGACTACAGAACACCTCCCTATGTTATGGAGCAATATCGTGCACAGACCTTCCTAAGCACACAAATTTTTTTTTGCAGTAGGCAATTTTTGCTAGCCATACATTGGATTGCCAGGCCTGAAAATCATTATGAGCTGGCAGCCTGGGGCAGGGAGGAAAGGGTTATACCGCAACATACATGAGAGAAACTATGTGGATTGACTGCATTGCAAGAAGTGCTTCAGTAAAAATCCATTAACCGTCGAAGTGCCTGGTTAAAGTAGTGCATGCAGGGTGTATCACAATCCAGGTTTGTATAACAAGGGGATGAAGAGGAGATACAAGAGGACCACCGTGGAGGAGTTCAACGTGCAGGGGAGTAAGGCTGGCCATACATTATACAATTTTCCTGAGATTTTTGCTTTAGATTTACCAAAAAACGTATATTGGGGCAGCACAGTGACTAAATGCTTAGCACTTCCACCTGGCAGTACTAGGGTCACTGGTTTGAATCCCAACCATGGCACCACCTGCCTGGAATTTGCATGTTCTCCCTGTGCCTGCGTGGGTTTCCTCCGGGTACTCCGGTTTCCTCCCACACTCCAAAGTCATGCTGGTAGGTGAATTGGCTTCTGTCTAAATTGGTCCTAGTATGTGTATGAATGTTAGTTAGGGACCTTAGATTATACGTCCCTTGAGGGTTAGGGACTGACGTGAATGTACAATATATATGGAAAGTGCTGTGTAAATTGACAGAGCTATATAAGTTAAAGGGCCACATGAAATGGCCTGGAGGGCTGGATTCGGCCTGTGTGCCTTGTGTTTGACACCTGTGATGTAGAGGGGAAAAAAAGCTGTTAGGAGTGTTTTATTAGTGTTTAACAATTTTTTTTAACATTTTTTTTTTTTCTGCTAGAAAACGCTCAAAAAATCCTTTGCAAAAAAAATGTTTAGGCTCCACCCACATGGAAAAGAAATATATTTAAAAATATATTTAGAAAACAAGTTATATATGTGACATATATTGACAATATATTGGCCTGCGTTAATATATTTTAACATGTATTCTTAAAAATGTCAATTGAAATATATTTTCTAAAGGCATATATTTAAAAATATATTTTTTAAAAATATATTCTTCAGATTTTTTTTAACGTATAAAAAAGTCATTTTTACATATATTTGGAAATGCATTCCAAAAATGTAGATGTTTTTTCAAAGACATATATTTGAAAATGTATTTTTAAAAAATATGGTTCATATATTTTTTATTATATAAAAAGCTGCATTTCAACATACAGTATATTATATATATATATATATATATATATATATATATATATATATATAAATATATATGCAGGAAAAAATATATTTTAAAAATATTCTTCCCAAATATATTGACATATATCTGAAATACTACAATTTTGGCCGTATTCAATATATTTAAAAAATATATATTTCAATATATATATATATATGTGCTGAGCAAACGGTTGGCGCTATATAAATCCTGTATAATAATATATATATATATATATATATATATTTATTGAAATATATATTTTTTACATATATTGAACATGGCCAAAATTGTAGTATTTCAGATATATGTCAATATATTTGGGAAGAATATATTTTAAAATATATCTAAAATATATTTTTCTTCCATGCACTCACCAGCAGAAAAAAAAACACAAAATGCTCCTAAACATTGCTAAATGCTACTAAAACGCCCCTAACAGCTTTTTTCTGAATTTTTTTCCTCTATATGTGCTGTAAAAATACTACTAAATCGGACTTAGGGAAATGTTAACGTTAAAAAAATAGTTTGAAATTATGGGCGGAATGTTTTTGCGATCTGGTGATCTCTGTCTGCAATGCAGGCTTCATGGATGACATTTACCTGTCATAATATCCCAGATGTGAGAAATGAATTTGCCCCAAAGCAGTAAAACTGTTGCAAGTGGTATTTTTCGTGAAAAACAAAACAAAATAAAATATCGACCTTCCGTCAGACCCTATTATTATATTGTACTTAGTGAAAGAAAAAACAATTCCTGCGGAGGTATTGCACTCTGCTGGGACTTTGGAAGTTAATTATTGTCCGGGCGGTTATGTAAATCATCCAGAATACAACCCAGTCTGTGACCTTGTTGGCAATTCAGATTATTTTCCCGTGAACACTTTGTCCAGCCGACTGTTAGACCTCATGCACACGGGATGTTTTTACAGCGGCTGTTTTGGGGTTTTGGCTTTTTTTTTCTACAGCCAGTAAACCCCCCAGCATGTTATCCTATGTTTCCATGCAGACATAGACTGTAATCAGCGTTTTTTGGCAGGAACCCCCCCCCCCCCCAGAACTTGTGGATTTCTAGAGGATTTTCTTAGCTGTAAAAAATGCTCTAACGCTGGTAAATGCAGCAAAGCTGCGTTTTTGAGCATTTTTTTAGCCACTTGCCTACCGGGCACTTTCACCCCGTTCCTGCCCAGGCCATTTTTCAGCTTTCAGCACTGTCGCACTTTTGAATGACAATTGCGCGGTCATGCAAAACTGTACCCATTTTTTAGCTTTTTTGTTTTTAGACAGATAGAGCTTTCTTTTGGTGGTGTTTAATCACCACTGGGTTTTTTTTATTTTCTACTAAACAAACTAAAAAAGACTGAAAAAAAAGAATGTTTTTTTCTTAGTTTCTGTTATAAAATTTTGTAAATAATTAATTTTTCTCCTTCATTGATGTGCGCTAATGAGTCTGCAGTGATGGGCACTGATAGGCTGCACTGATAGGTGGCACTGATGGGCATCACTGATGGGCACTGAAAGGCAACACTCATAAATGGCACTGATAGGCGGTACTGATGGGTACTTTTAGGTGGCACTGATAGGCATTGACAGGCATCCCTGATGGGCACTGAAAGGCAACACTCATATATGGCACTGATAGGCGGTACTGATGGGTACTTTTAGGTGGCACTGATAGGCATTGACAGGCATCCCTGATGGGCACTGAAAGGCAACACTCATATATGGCACTGATAGGCGGTACTGATGGGTACTGATAGGCGGCACTGATGGGCATTGACAGGCATCACTGATGGGCAATGAAAGGCAACACTCATAAATGGCACTGATAGGCAACACTGATTGGAACTGTTAGGTGGCACTGATGGGCACTGATAGGCAGCACGGATGAGGAGGCACTGATGGGCACTGATAGGCAGCACTGATTGGAACTGTTAGGCTGCACTGATGGGCACTGATAGGCAGAACTGACTAGCACTGATAGTTGACACTGAAAAGCAGCTCTGATGGACACTGACAGGTGGCACTGATGGGGCTACACTGATCTTCCTGGCACTGATGATCAGTGTACGTCCCTTCTGAGGAATGCTTCTTACCGGCTCTCCTCACGCGCTGTCAGCATGAGGAGAGGACTGCTGATAACTGGCATTTCCTATTTACATGCGATCAGTTGTGATTGGACACAGCTGATCACATGATAGAGCCGACGTCATCGGCTCTTTATTGTGATCGGTGATCCGCTGTGTCCCAGGGACGCAGCGCACCAACGATCGCCGCGCTGCGCACCCCTGGAGGTACGCATACACAGCTAGAGTTGGAGGATGTCACTTCCTTCTATGGCGGTGGGAGGCGGTTAAACAAAATTTTATTATTTTACTGTCTAAAAAACGCAAACACGGAAAAACACGGCTAAACGCTAATGCAAAAACACTAAAAAACACTGAAAACTGTTTTTAATGCGACTTTACACAGCTAACGCTACGCGAGCATGGAGCCTTGTACTGCAAACTATGAGGAGCTCAGACTGAAACATTGTTGCTCATTTATACATCTACAGATCATTCTGTTGCAATATCTTTTACATTTTTTTTTTAATTTTGGATGGTGTTAAAAATGTATAAATTCTCTGACCTTTTTTTTTCATCCTATTGGAGGGAATTCCCTTCATTTCCTGTCCCGGAGACACAACAGGACGTGAGAGGAAACCCTTCCAATGAAAGGAAAATCCCCTCTTATAACAGCTGTCACTGGACGCGGCGCCCCCCCCCCCTCTCCCACTGGACGATTTCCTATTCTGGAGCCAGCTGTAAAAATGTTGGATTTCCTGTTACTTTCGGTCTCAGTGACGAGGGTCATCAGGACAAATAAAGAGGGCGAATCTCCCCACCGAAGGCCCAGCAATACAAACCGGTTCATTTGCGATCTTTTGGTGCCGAACCATTTCTAGGCGTCTGTGTTTGTTACTGAGGTTAGCTGCTTTTGGCACAGGGTGGCCCTACATGATCGCTGATAACAAGTGAGATTTTAAGGGGTTAATTTAGTGTGAAGGTTAGGGGCAAATGTAAAGTATATGTAACCCTAATGCAGGCCATAGACAGGTTGAAAACCGGCTGGTTTTTTTTTTTTTTTTTTTAAAAATCGGTTGTTCGATCGACTGACGTTAGCACCAACGGTAAAAAAAATAGGCCGATTTTCGTGCCGTCTATGGCCGGCATTTAACCCCATAATTACTTCTGTCCCATGCAGAGAGCTCCGCTATTATATTTTACATGAAAAAGTCTTGCAGTGGCAACAATGTATCCATTTGTATCCATTTCGGATACAGATGTTTTTATTTGGATACATTGTTGTAACCGCAAGACTTTTCATATAAAATATAATAGCGGACTGGAATTCTTCTTTTTCATCTTCTTTTTCTACTTCTTTTTCTACTTTTTCTTCTGCTTCTTCTTTTTCTGCTTCTTCTTTTTCTTCTTCTTTTCTCCTTTTTTCTTTTCTTCCTCTTCTTTTTTCTTCCTCTTCTTCTTCTTCTTTTTTCTTCTTCTTTTTTAGATTCTTCTTGCAGGTCATGGCTCATGTGCAGATTTTTTATCGGTAAAGTGATCGGCCGATTTGCCCATCGTTGCTGGGCAACTTTTCCAACTTGACCGATAAAAAAAATGTGCCAAAACACGAGAAATGGCTGACCAATTAACCCACTAACGGTGCGAAAATTGGATGATTTTTTTTTTCGACCGAAAAATCGGACGATTTTCGACCCGTCTATGCCCTGCATAAGCCCTGGTTCACACCAGTGCGATTTGACAGTTCAAAATCCCATGACAAGTCACACCCTATTTGTGGTTATGGAACCGTTCATATTGGTGCGACTTTGCAGTGTTGCTCTGATTTGGGGGAAAAGGCTCCCGCAGTATTTTTGGCGATTTGATGTGCAACTTGAGATCCGAGCATGAAGTCGCACATGTCAGGACAGCCACACATAGAAACCCACTGATCTCTAGCTTTGAAATCGCATTACTTCAAGTGTAGCGTGATTTCAAAGCTTCATTCAGTATGAACCAGGGCTGAGCAATACATGAGATATGTGTTGAAGCCGAAGCTTAATCTGCTTATATTTTGCCTTCCCTGGTCCCCCTCCCCCCCCCCCTCCTCCCTGATCAAAATGCAAAAAAAACTTTTTATTTTCATCACAACTTTATACTCAGTGATGCCATCACGGGATCTCTGTTTTTCTCTATGCAATGTGGGCAGATCATGGCTGGTGGGAGGGGCTAGCAGGGTGCTGCACATAGCTTCCTGAAAACATCATAGCATGTCAAGCGGTTATTAATCTACTTATATTTTGCCTTCCCTGGTTCCTGTGTTCCATAAACATGCTAATAACAATTGTAAATAAAACCTGTTTTTGTTACATACCTTATTTTACACCCTGTGATGTCATCACTGGGTCTCTGTGCTTTCTTAAGCAATGCAGGCAGATCATGGCTCCATGGATCCCTAGTTCCTCTTTCCTCCCTCATCCATATGCTAATGGGAACCTTTTAATTGTCATGACATATTTTATTTTAGTCCCTGTGATGTCATCACTGGGTCTCTGTGCTTTTCTATGCTGTGCAGGCAGATAGGTAGGGGCGGACTGGTAGGATGCTGTACATAGCTTCCTGAAAACATCACAGCCCCTGCTCATTACTCCTCTCCAGAGCCTTCAGCCCTGATACAAGCAGTGGACAGGCTCTTGGGAGGAATTATGCAACTGTGCAAGACTGAAGGGGAGGAACCGGTACACCTGTGCAAGACTGAAGGGGAGGAGCCAGTACACCTGTGCAAGACTGAAGGGGAGGAGCTGGTACAACTGTGTGAGACTGAAGGGGAGGAGCCTGTACACTTGTGCGAGACTGAAGGGGAGGAGCCGATACGCCTGTGCCAGACTGAAGGGGAGGAGCTGGTACAACTGTGCGAGACTGAAGGGGAGGAGCCTGTACACTTGTGCAAGACTGAAGGGGAGGAACCGGTACACCTGTGCAAGACTGAAGGGGAGGAGCCTGTACACTTGTGCAAGACTGAAGGGGAGGAGCCAGTACACCTGTGCAAGACTGAAGGGGAGGAGCCGATACACCTGTGCAAGACTGGAGGGGAGGAGCCGGTACACCTGTGCAAGACTGAAGGGGAGGAGCCGCTTCACCTGTGCCAGACTGAAGGAGAGGAGTCGGTACACCTGTGCAAGGCTGAAGGGGAGGAGTTGGTACACCTGTGCAAGACTGAAGGGGAGGAGCCAATACACCTGAGCAAGACTGAAGGGGAGGAGCCGGTACAACTGTACGAGACTGAAAGGGAGGAGCCGGTACACCTGTGCGAGACTGAAGGGGAGGAGCCGGTACACCTGTGCGAGACTGAAGGGGAGGAGCCGGTACACCTGTGCGAGACTGAAGGGGAGGAGCCGGTACACCTGTGCGAGACTGAAGGGGAGGAGCCGGTACACCTGTGCAAGGCTGAAGGGGAGGAGCCGGTACACCTGTGCAAGGCTGAAGGGGAGGAGCCGGTACACCTGTGCAAGGCTGAAGGGGAGGAGCCGGTACACCTGTGCAAGGCTGAAGGGGAGGAGCCGGTACACCTGTGCAAGGCTGAAGGGGAGGAGCCGGTACACCTGTGCAAGGCTGAAGGGGAGGAGCCGGTACACCTGTGCAAGGCTGAAGGGGAGGAGCCGGTACACCTGTGCAAGGCTGAAGGGGAGGAGCCGGTACACCTGTGCAAGGCTGAAGGGGAGGAGCCGGTACAACTGCGCAAGACTGAAGAGGAGGAGCCGGTACACCTGTGCAAGACTGAAGGGGAGGAGCCGGTACACCTGTGCAAGACTGAAGGGGAGGAGCCGGTACACCTGTGCGAGACTGAAGGGGAGGAGCTGGTACAACTGTGCGGGACTGGAGGGGAGGCTGGAGGCGGGATTTGCTGTTTCTTTGTATCTTTGTATTTTTCTGTCTCGGTTCAAACAAAGAGAAAATATTAGTGTTATCGTTACCCTTGTTTGCCTCTTCCTGAGACGAGAGGAAAGTAATAATGCTGACAATGAGGGCTCTCTGCTTTTATCTGCGATCTTTGCCTTTGTAGGAGACTCTGACTTTTCTGGAATTACCGGTCCGGGCGACTCTTGGCTCCTCTGAACCTCCGCACTCTCTTCTCAATTACAGCTTCAAGCAAGGTTCAACCCCCTCCCCCCCAGAACTCCTCGCAGAGAGAGGAGGCCTAAACATCCAAGTCAGGATGGCTTAGAAAACCAAATCTAAATATGGAACAATCGACTTCTCCTCTGTGCAGAATATTTGTAGGTTCTGCTAGAAATCTTGGGATCTGATAACTTAAAGCGATTCTAAAGGTTCATTTTTTTTTACCTGCTTTATGTAATGGTTGTGCACAGAGCAGCCCCGATCCTCCTCTTCCTGGGTCCCGGCGCTCCTGGCTCCTCCAAGAACCTCCAGCCTTTACAATCACTTTAATATAATGGGCAGCACAGTGGCTAAATGGTTAGCACTTCCGCCTGGCAGTACTCGGGTCGTTGGTTCGAATCCCAACCACGGCACCACCTGCCTGTAGATTGCATGTTCTGCCTGTGTGGGTTTCCTCCGGGTACTCTGGTTTCCTCCCACACTCCAAAGACATGCTGGTAGGTTGATTGGCTCCTGTCTAAATTGTCCCTAGTATGTGTATGTATGAATGTGAGTTAGGGACCTTAGATTGTACGCCCCTTGAGGGTCAGGGACTGATGTGAATGTACAATATATATGTAAAGTGCAGCATAAATTGATGGCGCTATATATAAGTACCTGAAAAATAACCTCTTCCTCCTGTGTCATGGAGAGCTGTGTAGGAGGTGTTCTGTAGTCCTGTCCTAGGGTGACAACACTGCTCCTCTATATACACTGTATTGCCAGAAGTATTGGGCAAGCCCTCCACAGAATACATACCAATTCTGAAGCCTTCTGGTCTGGTCACATGATCAGGTTCTGGGTTCTAGATTGACAGAAGAACGGTATTTGCCTGACTGCATTGTACCAAGTGTACAGTTTGGTGGAGGGGGGATTATGGTGTGGGGTTGGGCTTGGCCCCCAAGTTCCAGTTCAGTGTAGAGGAGGGGCAGCTGGCAACAGAATGCCTCATAGTGAGCCTATGGGTGACATCATCTCCCAGGCTCTGCAGCTGTTGTCTCTCCTACACTGAAACCTGCGCTGGGACCCAGTCATGTGACTGGACAGGAGCAGCTTTAGAATAGGTAAGTATAGACATACACTAGATTGCCAAAAGTCAGCCCTCCAAATCATATGGTTCAGGTGTTCCAATCCCCTCCGTGGCCACAGGTGTATACAATCAAGCCCCTAGGCATGCAGACTGCTTCTACAGACATTGGTGAAAGAATGGGTCGCTCTCAGGACCTCAGTGACTCCAAGCGTGGTCCCGTGATAGGTGGTCACCTGTGCAATAAGTCCATCCGTGACATTTCCTGGCTACTAAATATTCCACGCTCAACTGTTAGTGGGATTATAACAAAGTGGAAGCAACCGGGAACAACAGCAACTCAGCCACCAAGTGGTAGGCCATGTCACATGACAGAGCGGGGTCAGCGCATGCTGAAGCGCACAGTGCGCAGAAGTCACCAACTGTCTGCAGAGTCAATAGCTAAAGACCTGCAAACTTGGTGTGGCCTTCAGATGAGCCCAACAACAGTGCGTAGAGAGCTTCATGGAATGGGTTTCCATGGCTGAGCAGCTGCATCCAAGCCTTCCATCACCAAGTGCAATGCAAAGCGTCGGATGCAGTGGTGTAAAGCACGCCACCACTGGACTCTAGAGCAGTGGAGACGTTTCTCTGGAGTGACCAATCACGCTTCTCTGTCTGGCAATCTGATGGACATGTCTGGGTTTGGCGGTTGCCAGGAGAACGGTACTTGCCTGACTGCATTGTGCCAAGTGTAAAGTTTGGTGGAGGGAGGATTATGGTGTTGGGTTGTGTTTCAGGGGTTGGGCTTGGCCCCCTGGTTCCAGTGAAGGGAACTCTTAAGGCGACAATTTCATGCTCCCAACTTTGTGGGAAGAGTTTGGGGATGGCCCCTTCCTGTTCCAACATGACTGCGCACCATCGCACAAAGCAAGGTCCATAAAGACATGGAGGAGCCAGTTTGGGGGGGGGGGGGGGGACTTGACTGGCCTGCACAGAGTCCTGACCTCAACCCCCTAGAATACCTTTGGGATGAATTAGAGTGGAGACTGTGAGCCAGGCCTCCTCCCCCGACATCAGTGCCTGACCTGACAAATGTACTTCTGGAAGAATGGTCCAACCTTCCCATAGACACCCTCCTAAACCTTGTGGACGGCCTTCCCAGAAGAGTTGAAGCGGTTATAGCTGCAAAGGGCGGGGCCAACTCCATATTGAACCCTACGGACTAAGACTGGGGGCCATTAAAGGTCGTGTGTGGAAAGGCCGGCCAACCAATACTGCGGGCAATATAGTGTATACAGTATTTCAACTGAGCCTGGTGCCTCTAAGGATCCTTCAGAAGACTGCTAGTGTGCAGTGGGGGGGGGCAGTAGCGGTGGGATCGGTCTTGTGGTCGGAGGATCGGTGAAGTCTCTGCTCTGCAATCCTCTAGGCAAAAACAAACAGTTAACCCATACAGTGCGGGCATCACCCCATTGCATGGGAAAGTGGAAATTTTGTCTGGACTTTAAGCCAGGGGGGTGGGCTTCTGATCATGTGACAATCTATCTCAGCAGTCTTGTGATCAGGAAGCCACCTTTGCTATCCTGTGGCCCATAATGTTGGGGTTAAAGCAGAACTCCGGTCAAAACATTTATTTTCCCATTCAGCGTGACTGTGCCAGCATTGCATGGGTTAAGTGCTCGTTTTGTCCAGGGGCTCAGGGTAAAGCTGTACTTGCCCATTCCTCCGATCCTCCAGAAAACCGTGCTCCCCCACATCCAGCGGTGGACTGTTCCTGCCGCCCGCACATCCACAGCTGGCCTGTGGGCGTGATGACGTCAGGAACAGTCGATTCACAAGACCACCAGCATGCAGGGGGGCAGAAGCAGCAGGGAGCGGTCTTGCACTCGGAGGATCAGCAGATTAGGTAAGTATATATTTGCTTGCCGAGCCCCTAGACAAAAATGAGCATTTGACCCATGAAGTTCGGCACAGATAATATTTTAATAATTAATATAATAATTTTGCCCAGAATTCTTCTTTAACACCAGGAGGCAAAGATGGCTTTCTGATGACGTAACACCCGTGATTGGCTGTTTAGTTAATGTCATTTCCAAGCTCAGTATTATTACATTTGCAGCCTTCAGCAGAATCATTCTTGGTGAGCTATGAAGGTCTTTCTTCCTGTTATGGGGTGACAACAATTTGTCTCTGTCTCCCAATTTTCCCCATGGGTTGTCACCCTGCCACATAGGATTATGCTGGTTGAAAATCGGGTGATTTTTCAGCCGAAATAAAAATCAGCCGATTTTCGCACTATTAGTGGGTTAATTGGTCGGCTGTTTTTCGGGGTTTTTGCTCATTTTTTTTTTTATCGGGCATGTTGGAAAATTCACAGCCGATTTTGACGATCGGCCGATTTTCCCGGCAATGATGGGCAAATCGGCCGATCGTTTTACCGATGAAAAATCTACGCATGAGCCGTGACCTGCAAGAAGAAGAAAAAGAAGAAGAACTAGAAAAGCTACAATTTCTGTGGAAATTGTGTGAAGTGTTCTTGCCTCCACCAGTCGTCTACAACTGGAGTGATAGCAGTTTAGAAATCATTTCCTGATTTGTCAGCTCCCTCTCTAGTTTTGAACATTCCGCCATTCATTCCTATGGGGCCAATTTCACCACAAAAACGGCGATATTTCGTGAACCATTCGGCGAAACGTTCCACAAAGTAATGGCACACCAATCGGGAACAATCCGCACGTTTCCGTATATTACTGTCCTATGTAGTGTAAAAACTGTGGGAGGAGTTAGGGTGGTAAATTTGGCTATAATAATAAGAATATATATGTGAGCAGGGGTGGACTGACAACTCATGGGGCCCCCGTGCAATAGGGGATCATGGGGCCCCTGTGTCCTTGCCCAAACTCAAAAAAGCCTATGAAAAAGGTACCAGGGGCATCTCATGGGGCCCCCTACTGACCCCGGGCCCTCGGGCAGTGCCCGAGTTTCCAAATGGTCAGTCCGCCCCTGTATGTGAGATAACAGCCATGCAAGAACACTTAATAAGAAGAAGAATTCCAGTCCGCTATTATATTTTATATGAAAAATCTTGCGGTTGCAACAATGTATCTATTTGTATCTATTTGTATCCAAATAAACACATCTGTATGCAAATAAAAACACTGTAATCCAAATATTGTATTTGTATTGCTGTCACATTGTATGGTGCACTCCCCTGTCTCTGCAAGGGACAGAAGTTATGGGGTTAATACCGGCCATAGACGGGTCGAAAGTCGTCCGATATTTTTAACGTTGATGGTGACATTGGCTGGTCGAACGAGTGATTTTTCATTTTTTTTAAATCTGCCGATGTTCGACCCATCTATGGCCTGCGTTAGAGGCCATTTCAGCATAGATTAGGCAGGCATGGTCCGCTGTTGTCACCACCAGGAAGCCCACCCTCAGAAATACCATGCAGCCGTCACTGGAGTGTGTGAAGATATGAAGTGGCTGCAAAGGGGCTGCAGGAAATCAGCAGCAAAAAAATGCAGTTGTTCGATACACAGTGCTTTAGCCTATGAAATCTATTCGTTTAGCGTGGACACCGTGGTGGGTGATCTGTCTGGTCGCTGAGACATCCTCTTGTCTGTTTTCGCTGACTCTCAGTGAAGTGATCTTCATTGTTCTGTAGGTTGAAGTTCAAAGGACGCAGCAATAATCAATTGTGTTTTATCCCAGGGCGGTGGGTCATCTTTCAGCAGGACGTTGTCACCCCCTCTGAACACAGAACAAAGCCCTTTATCCTGGACATTTACATACAGTTTAGCTCCAACTTCCCCCCAACCGGGCGGCTCCAGTGGGGGTCCCAAATCCTCTTTACTGACCCTCCTCCGCTGTATCCCCGGGAGTGGGGGTCTCACGGGAAGAATGGCAACAATAAAAGTTCCTTTTTTTTCTCTAGCTTCATTTATCTGCACTCAGTACAATGCGCAGCCACTGCGGAGCCTCTTGTGAGCAGAACTGATACATTGTGACCCAATACAATGCGGAGGAGAGTGATACAATGTATAACATGTCCTTATAATGTGACGGCGGGAATGAACCGTAATACACAAAAAAGCCCCCGCAACTCCCTTTGTGAAGGTTCCCTGAATCTCAATACCTTGGGATGGTGGTGACCCCTCATAACGGGCACAGTGGGTGTACAGACCCAGGAACTCAGCACAGGGATGGTGGGAACCCCTCATAATGGGCACAGCGGGTGTACAGACCCGGGAACTCAGCACAGGGATGGTGGGAACCCCTCATAATGGGCACAGCGGGTGTACAGACCCAGGAACTCAGCACAGGGATGGTGGGAACCCCTCATAACGAGCACAGCGGGTGTACAGACCCGGGAACTCATCATAGGGATGGTGGGAACTCCTCATAATGGGCACAGCGGGTGTACAGACCTGGAAACTCAGCACAGAGATGGTGGGAACCCCTCATAGTGAGCACAGCAGGTGTACAGACCTGGGAACTCAGCACAGGGATGGTGGGAACCTCTCATAATGGGCACAAGGGTTGTACAGACCTGGGAACTCAGCACAGGGATGGTGGAACCCCTCATAATGGGCACAGCAGGTGTACAGACCCGGGAACTCAGCACAGGGATGGTGGAAGCCCCTCATAATGGGCACAGCAGGTGTACAGACCTGGGAACTCAGCACAGGGATGGTGGAACCCCTCATAATGGGCACAGCAAGTGTACAGACCCGGGAACTCAGCACAGGGATGGTGGGAACCCCTCATAACGGGCACAGCAGGTGTACAGACCCGGGAACTCAGCACAGGGATGGTGGGAACCCCTCATAACAGGCACAACAGGTGTACAGACCCAGGAACTCATCATAGGAATGGTGGGAACCCCTCATAACAGGCACAGCAGGTGTACAGACCTGGGAACTCAGCACAGGGATGGTGGGAACCCCTCATAATGGGCACAGCAGGTGTACAGACCCGGGAACTCAGCACAGGGATGGTGGGAACCCCTTATAACGGACATAATCGGGCGGAGGGGACAATGCACATGACAGAGGTCGTGTCTGTTTACTGAGCTGGTTATGTAATCATCAGACGCTTCCTCCTCCGTATACGGATCCCCCTGAATAGAGCCGTTGTCAGGACCTCCGAGACGCTTCCTATATGTCACACAGAAGTGCGGCTTGGCACGACAACAATGCACACGCTGGCACAGAGCGCAGTGGCCCCGTTTCCCATCGGGGCCCCTGACTAATGAGACGAGATTCCTTTGGCCATGTGACTTAACGAGGGTCATCAGAAACTCATCTGTAAATACATTGCGGCTCGGAATTCCAGAATGATCCAATTATCTGCGCCGTCCAATCACTGTGATGCCTGGAGAACGGAATGATGTCAGAGGAAGCAGAAAGAGCGCCTGTAATGTGATAGAGGACCTGTCAGGGGACAGCTATCCTGGGTTCATCTCTGACCTGGATGTAAACAGAGGAGTTCCTACATCACTGGTCGCATGCTTGTTCTGGGGAGCAAGGATAGGGATGACGCTCAGTGTGCACACCAACTGAAATTCCAAATCAGGCTGATTGTAGATGGACCTGTACCGTCTGCTGAAATAGCATACCTGCAGTAAAATGAACCAAAACCCAATGCAGTGCTGTGCCCATTATGAGGGGTTCCCACCATCCCTGTGCTGAGTTCCCGGGTCTGTACACCCGCTGTGCCCATTATGAGGGGTTCCCACCATCCCTGTGCTGAGTTCCCAGGTTTGTACACCCGCTGTGCCCATTATGAGGGGTTCCCACCATCCCTGTGCTGAGTTCCCGGGTCTGTACACCTGCTGTGTCCATTATGAGGGGTTCCCACCATCCCTGTGCTGAGTTCCCGGGTCTGTACACCCGCTGTGCCCATTATGAGGGGTTCCCACCATCCCTGTGCTGAGTTCCCGGGTCTGAACATCCGATGTGCCCATTATGAGGGGTTCCCACCATCCCTGTGCTGAGTTCCCGGGTCTGTACACCTGCTGTGCTCATTATGAGGAGTTCCCACCATCCCTGTGCTGAGTTCCCGGGTCTGTACACCCGCTGTGCCCATTATGAGGGGTTCCCACCATCCCTGTGCTGAGTTCCCGGGTCTGTACATCCAATGTGCCCATTATGAGGGGTTCCACCATCTGCTCTCCCCGGAATGTATCCAGGGTCTGGGGAGAGCGGATATAGTGAATGCAGGGTCTGGGGAGAGCGGATATAGTGAATGCAGGGTCTGGGGAGAGCGGATATAGTGAATGCAGGGTCTGGGGAGAGCGGATATAGCGAATGCAGGGTCTGGGGAGAGCGGATATAGCGAATGCAGGGTCTGGGGAGACCGGATATAGTGAATGCAGGGTCCGGGGAGATCGGATAAAGTGAATGCAGGGTCCTGGGAGACCAGATATAGCGAATGCAGGGTCCGGGGAGAGTGGATATAGTGAATGCAGGGTCCGGGGAGAGCGGATATAGTGAATGCAGGGTCTGGGGAGAGTGGATATAGTGAATGCAGGGTCTGGGGAGACCGGATCTAGTGAATGCAGGGTCTGGGGAGACCGGATCTAGTGAATGCAGGGTCCTGGGAGACCAGATATAGCAAATGCAGGGTCCGGGGAGACCAGATATAGCGAATGCAGGGTCCTGGGAGACCAGATATAGCGAATGCAGGGTCCGGGGAGACCAGATATAGCGAATGCAGGGTCCGGGGAGACCAGATATAGCGAATGCAGGGTCCGGGGAGACCAGATATAGCGAATGCAGGGTCCGGGGAGACCAGATATAGCGAATGCAGGGTCCGGGGAGACCGGATATAGTGAATGCAGGGTCCTGGGAGACCGGATATAGTGAATGCAGGGTCTGGGGAGAGTGGATATAGTGAATGCAGGGTCTGGGGAGAGTGGATATAGTGAATGCAGGGTCTGGGGAGAGTGGATATAGTGAATGCAGGGTCCTGGGAGACCGGATATAGTGAATGCAGGGTCCGGGGAGAGTGGATATAGTGAATGCAGGGTCTGGGGAGAGCGGATATAGTGAATGCAGGGTCCGGGGAGAGCGGATATAGTGAATGCAGGGTCCGGGGAGAGCGGATATAGTGAATGCAGGGTCCGGGGTTTAGTTTCACTTTAAATGGAATATCGGAAATTATAGTTCACCGTCTCACAGAGTTTCTTTGGGAATAAATTCAGACCTGCTAAGTAATTTTTATTATCTATGTGAAGTTCTGCCATGCTGGTTATAAATGACGCGTTCGCCGGTCTGATCATCTCTCCCCTTCTATCCTGTTCCTGTGTCGGGATGATTTGTTTGCTGTTTAATGTTATTGTTTGTTGTTTATTTCCCTTTTGCATACGTGATGTTTATCCACACGCATCCAGCTCCATGAGATGACGGGAGGGGGAGGGGGGTATATAATGTAAATAAAGGAATGACTGGCCATATATTATAGAGATTAATTTGAATTGCAGAATTCTCATTTCCAAATGCCTGCAGGATACAGACTGGATCAAAGTAACGTTTGCAATGTCGGCAGCCAATCCGACGGCAGCTTTAGTTTACTGCAAATTCATACGCAATGCAGGCGGGCAGAATCTCATAATGTGAATTATTATTATACAGGATTTATCTATTATTATTATTATTATACAGGATTTATATATTATTATTATACAGGATTTATCTATTATTATTATTATTATACAGGATTTATATATTATTATTATACAGGATTTATCTATTATTATTATTATTATACAGGATTTATATATTAATATTATTAATATTCAGGATTTATATATTATTATTATACAGGATTTATATATTATTATTATACAGGATTTATATATTATTATTATACAGAATTTATATATTATTATTATTATACAGGATTTATATATTATTATTATACAGGATTTATATATTATTATTATACAGGATTTATGGCGTCAACAGTTTGCTCAGCGCTTTACAATATAACAGGAGACAATACAGCAACAATACAGTTCAATACAAGAGGGATAGGAGGGCCCTGGTCCTGGGAGCTTACAATCTAAGAATGGGGTCTTATATATATTTAGCCTTTTATCTGGAGTTCAGTTTTAACACTGGGAGCCTGCTGACTGGTGCGAAGCAGAGCAGGAGTTCTTTGATGGCAGAGCTGGCCGGACAGAATTACTCATGTAATGGAGTGCAGTATTAGCAACTTCCCTGTATAAAAATAGCCCTAGTCCTGTTTATGGAGCCGCAGTGTAATGAGGTTTTATGAGCAGTATGGGAGGAGGTGGTATTGTATCATCATTGTGACCCACCTAGATACAACTCTGAGCCGCCTAATGAGCCGTCTGATCATTACACATGACCCGGAACCTCCAGTGAGCACCGCTGGAAGCTGCCTGTGTTGTACTGTACAGTGCGGGTTTCACTTTTCACGATATGCACAGGCCAGCCATCTGCATGAGATGATCATCAATCAACCCAACTAATATCAGTGGGACTGGGGGAATGTTTGTGGGTTCACACTCAGGGCCAATTCTAGCCTGTCTGATATGGAGGTAATGTAAAAAAGGTCAGGGAGCACAATGTCAACACTGTGTGTGAGTCACTGAAAGTCTGTCAAACAGTGTCATGACCTGGGAAACAGAACCTGCGCCCCCTTATATTAGGTATCCTGATAAGAGTCCCCCTATACATCATAATTACTCATCAGAGCGCCCCCTTACATCAGCCTTCCCCATCAGAGCGCCCCCTTACATCAACCTTCCCCATCAGAGCGCCCCCTTACATCAACCTTCCCCATCAGAGCGCCCCCTTACATCAGCCTTCCCCATCAGAGCGCCCCCTTACATCAGCCTTCCCCATCAGAGCGCCCCCTTACATCAGCCTTCCCCATCAGAGCGCCCCCTTACATCAACCTTCCCCATCAGAGCGCCCCCTTACATCAACCTTCCCCATCAGAGCGCCCCCTTACATCAACCTTCCCCATCAGAGCGCCCCCTTACATCAACCTTCCCCATCAGAGCGCCCCCTTACATCAGCCTTCCCCATCAGAGCGCCCCCTTACATCAGGCTTCCCCATCAGAGCGCCCCCTTACATCAGGCTTCCCCATCAGAGCGCCCCCTTACATCAGGCTTCCCCATCAGAGCGCCCCCTTACATCAGGCTTCCCCATCAGAGCGCCCCCTTACATCAGGCTTCCCCATCAGAGTGCCCCCTTACATCAGGCTTTCCCCATCAGAGTGCCCCCTTACATCAGGCTTCCCCATCAGAATGCCCCCCTTACATCAGGCTTCCCCATCAGAATGCCCCCCTTACACTAATCCTTTGTTGAAGCCCCTTTTGATGTGATTCCAGCACTCAGTCTACCCCATAGCCCAGACATATGAAGAACACAGGAGATTGTTGTCACATGGACCACACAGCCGGTACTTGCCAGATATTCCTGCAGCTCCTTACATGTTGCTGTAGGCCTCTTGGTAGCCTCCCAGATCAGTTTTCTTCTCGTCTTTTCATCAATTTTGGAGGGACGTCCAGTTCTTGGTGATGTCACTGTTGCGCCTTATTTTCTCCACTTGAGGATGACTGTCTTCACTGTGTTCCATGGTATATCTAATGCCTTGGAAATTCTTTTGTCCCCTTTTCCTGACTGATACCTTTTTACAATGAGATGCTTTGGAAGCTCTCTGCAGACCATGGTTTTTGCTGTAGGATGCGACTAAGAAAATGTCAGGAAAGACCGACTAGAACAGCTGAACTTTATTTATCAGAGGCACTTTAAATGATGGCAGGTGTGTACTGACTCCTATTTATTATTGTGAAAGTGATTGCTTAATTCTGAACACAGCTACATCCCCAGTTATAAGAGGGTGTGCACACTTATGCAGCCACATTATTTTAGTTTTTAGTGTTTACTTCACCCCCCCCCCCTAAAAGATTTCAGTTTGTTGTTCAACTGAGTTGTACAGTTTATAGGTCACATTTATGGTTCACATATGTGTGGGTGGTGCCGCTGCAGATCCGCACAAAAATCTGTGCAGCTGCACCACCCTCACAAAGGAATGCAGACCCGCAGGTGGGTGCCATTAATTCTAATGGCACGCCGCCCGCACTGGAAATCACAACCGTACTGGGAACTGAGGTTCCGTGCAGGCTGTGTTTTACAAAGAAGTGAAGGGACTTCTTCCCTGTGTGTCCCGGGGCATGGGATTCCATTCAAATGAATGGGCTCGCACGTCCGCGCAAAACGCGGAACGTAGGAACGCGGAGATGGGAACCGGGGCTTAAGGTGAAAAATGCTCCAAAATGATTTATCTTTGTCTCATTTGTCACAGAAACCTGATAGGGGTGTGAAGACTTTTTATATCCACTGTACCTACCTGTGCTGTGAATACATGAAGGTAATAAACCTTTAGAATCATTTAGATCTCACCTGCCCAGAGGTTGCATATATGCGGACGGCCGGCGGGAAGTGGTTAAAAATGCATTTTTATGACACACATGACCAACGAAACGACATTCAGATTGGGATTACATCTTTACATAGAAATCTGAAGATTTGCGCACATTCTGGGAAAACATCTTCACGTATTTTAGAACTCTCTTGCTTACAGCATATATCTGCGAAATGCTTTCAGATCCTGTATTTGTTCCCGGTCTGTACATGTCTGCTGGCAGCTGCAGGAGGAGAATCGCATTACGCTCGCTCCCAGCTATCCCCCGTATTTATATTCCTCGTCATAGAAGAATGTTATCTGAGAAAACGTTGATCAGGTGATATCAGTGTACATCTCTGAGCAGAGAGTTCTATTACAAAAGCTGTGCGGATTCCAGGGCTCGTTCACATCATAATGCAGTGCGGAAAACTTGTCTTCCGTGCACATTTCCCGCACTGGGTGTGCAATCTGCTGCGGATTTTAATATGTTCCTAATGACACCCCAAATGCAGATCAAATACGCAGTGCTTTTGCCCGCTCCGAATGGCAGGGTAACGCAGTACCATGCAGTGTAATTTTGAAAAACAGTTCATGCACTAGATTTGGTGCGATCCAGTGTGATTTCATCTCCATTCAAAGGAATACGCTGAAAATTGCATTGCATGTTCCTCTGTGATTCAGGTGTGCAAAGGCCCTTAAAGAGGAAAGTCACTTTGTCAGTCTAGAGTGCCTGTTGTTTATCCTTGATGTGTTACTAAACCCAGGACCCTCCATTCACTATATCTGCTGTCCCCAGACCCTGCATTCACTATATCTGGTCTCCCCGGACCCTGCATTCACTATATCCGGTCTCCCCGGACCCTGCATTCACTATATCTGGTCTCCCCGGACCCTGCATTCACTATATCAGCTCTCCCCGGACCCCGCATTCACTATATCTGGTCTCCCCGGACCCTGAATTCACTATATCCAGTCTCCCTAGACCCTGCATTCCCTTTATCCGGTCTCCTCAGACCCTGCATTCACTAGATCTGCTCTCCCTGGACCCTGCATTCACTATATCAGCTCTCCCTGGACCCTGCATTCACTATGTCCGCTCTCCCCGGACCCCTCGTTCACTATATCCGCTCTCCCCGGACCCTGCATTCACTATATCCGGTCTCCCCAGACCCTGCATTCACTATATCTGGTCTCCTCAGACCCTGCATTCACTTTATCTGGTCTCCTCAGACCCTGCATTCACTTTATCCGGTCTCCTCGGACCCTGCATTCACTATATCTGGTCCCCCCCGGACCCTGCATTCACTATATCCGGTCTCCCAGGACCCTCCATTCACTATATCTGCTGTCCCCAGACCCTGCATTCACTATATCTAGTCTCCCCGGACCCCGCATTCACTATATCTGGTCTCCCCGGACCCTGCATTCACTATATCAGCTCTCCCCGGACCCTGCATTCACTATATCCGCTCTCCCCGGACTCTGCATTCACTATATCAGCTCTCCCTGGACCCTGCATTCACTATATCCGGTCTCCCTGGACCCCGCATTCACTATATCTGGTCTCCCCGGACCCTGAATTCACTATATCCGGTCTCCCTAGACCCTGCATTCACTTTATCTGGTCTCCTCAGACCCTGCATTCACTAGATCTGCTCTCCCTGGACCCTGCATTCACTATATCAGCTCTCCCTGGACCCTGCATTCACTATATCCGCTCTCCCCGGACCCCTCGTTCACTATATCCGCTCTCCCTGGACCCTGCATTCACTATATCCGGTCTCCCCAGACCCTGCATTCACTATATCTGGTCTCCTCAGACCCTGCATTCACTTTATCCGGTCTCCTCGGACCCTGCATTTACTATATCTGGTCTCCTGGACCCTGCATTCACTATATCTGGTCTCCCCAGACCCTGCATTCACTATACACGGCCCTCCGGACCCTGCATTCACTATATCCGGTCTCCCTGGACCCTGCATTCACTATGTCCGTTCTCCCCGGACCCTGCATTCACTATATCCGGTCTCCCCGGACCCTGCATTCACTATATCTGGTCCCCCCCAGACCCTGCATTCACTATATCTGGTCTCCCAGGACCCTGCATTCACTATATCTGGTCCCCCCCGGACCCTGCATTCACTATATCTGGTCCCCCCCGGACCCTGCATTCACTATATCCGGTCTCCCAGGACCCTCCATTCACTATATCTGCTGTCCCCAGACCCTGCATTCGCTATATCTGGTCTCCCCGGACCCCGCATTCGCTATATCTGGTCTCCCCGGACCCTGCATTCACTATATCAGCTCTCCCCGGACCCTGAATTCACTATATCCTGTCTCCCCAGACCCTGCATTCACTTTATCCGGTCTCCTCGGACCCTGCATTCACTATATCCGCTCTCCCCGGACTCTGCATTCACTATATCAGCTCTCCCTGGACCCTGCATTCACTATATCTGGTCTCCCCTGACCCCGCATTCACTATATCTGGTCTCCCCGGACCCTGAATTCACTATATCCGGTCTCCCTAGACCCTGCATTCACTTTATCCGGTCTCCTCAGACCCTGCATTCACTAGATCTGCTCTCCCTGGACCCTGCATTCACTATATCAGCTCTCTCTGGACCCTGCATTCACTATATCCGCTCTCTCTGGACCCCTCGTTCACTATATCCGCTCTCCCCGGACCCTGCATTCACTATATTCGGTCTCCCCAGACCCTGCATTCACTATATCTGGTCTCCTCAGACCCTGCATTCACTTTATCCGGTCTCCTCGGACCCTGCATTCACTATATCTGGTCTCCCCGGACCCTGCATTCACTATATCCGGCCCTCCGGACCCTGCATTTACTATATCCGGTCTCCCCGGACCCTGCATTCACTATATCCATTCTCCCCGGACCCTGCATTCACTATATCCGTTCTCCCCGGACTCAGTATTCACTATATCCGCTCTCTCCGGACCCCTCGTTCACTATATCCGCTCTCCCCGGACCCTGCATTCACTATATCCGGTCTCCCCAGACCCTGCATTCACTATATCTGGTCTCCTCAGACCCTGCATTCACTTTATCCGGTCTCCTCGGACCCTGCATTCACTATATCTGGTCTCCCCGGACCCTGCATTTACTATATCCGGTCTCCCTGGACCCTGCATTCACTATATCCGTTCTCCCCGGACCCTGCATTCACTATATCCGTTCTCCCCGGACCCTGCATTCACTATATCCGTTCTCCCCGGACTCAGTATTCACTATATCCGCTCTCCCCAGACCCTGCATTCACTATATCCGGTCTCCCCGGACCCCGCATTCACTATATCCGGTCTCCCCGGACCCTGCATTTACTATATCCGGTCTCCCTGGACTCTGCATTCACTATATCTGGTCTCCCACAGTACACACAACATGGAAGTTACTTCCTGGTTTCCTGCATAGTACAGCCATCCAAAGCAGTGTACTTACAGTGACACCACCCCATAGTAAAAAACACACAGCACACAGTTAACCCATTGATCACCCCTCATGTTAACCCCTCCCTGCCCAGTGCCATTAGCACAGTGTCAGTGCTTTTTTTTAATTGTCAGACAAAGTAACGCAGCGCCGTAACGGAAAAAATGGCCCGGTCAGGAAGGGGGGGGGGGGAATCCTCTGGGGGGCGAGAGGTTATAATTCAGCATACCGGAGAGACACGGAATATCCCCAGGTCTTGGTATAGGAAGGGTTAATGGGGTAGACTGCTAGAACGCGGCGTCACACGTACGTCACCCGGAGAATATTGAAGGCCTGAAACGTGTCATTTGCAAACCCGCTGCCCTGACACTGTCCATAATTATGGGTCTGTAGAGAGGACAGACCTGCTACACGACTGCAGATTCGTCCTCGGAGAACGCACCCTCCGGAGTCGCCCGCGCTGCCAGGTTCTTGTTCATGATTGCGATTCGTGATAAGAAATGGAAGTTTCTGGGTCGGGGCTCATTCACACGGACAGTGTTGTCCAATGCAGTCCTAATGCGCCCTAGTCCTACGGCGTTGGGGCGTTCTGCAAAAAAAAAGGATGCGTCTCTGGGCAGTGCGATTTGACAGAATGACATAAAACTTAAAAAAAAAAATAGAAAAAGAAAACGCTGCAATGCGTTTCACAACTCGCATCAGCGCACGCAATCTGCGCACATAGGTGCACCCCGTGTGGTGTGAGTGACGGATCCTCATCTATATTGATGTGCGACTTCTATCTGACTTGTGCTCATAGACTTTAATGGAAGTCGCCTCCAAGTCGGATCCTCATCTATACTGATGTGTGACTTCTATCTGACTTGTGCCCATAGACTTTAATGGAAGCCGCCTCCAAGTCGGATCCTCATCTATACTGATGTGTGACTTCTATCTGACTTGTGCCCATAGACTTTAATGGAAGCCGCCTCCAAGTCGGATCCTCATCTATACTGATGTGTGACTTCTATCTGACTTGTGCCCATAGACTATGGCCCGTCTATGGCCTGCATAACTCTGCTGCCTCTCCTTTCATTCTCCAATCACAGGCTGTACAAGGGACAACACCTTAATGTGTTACTGAACTGCCATCAGGTCTCCTTCCTTCCAGACAGGGCTAAGCTGTGTGGCAGAGCTGTGTAAATCTCTGGACTGGATGGACAGGAATCCCGATCGTAGCTCCTGTAGTAGCAGCACCTGGAAGACTAGAAGTGTTGCTGTGTGTGTCCCGGTGAATTGTCCTCCTCTGTGTATCCTGCGTCAGTGTTCCAGAACATTCCCTGGGGGGGGACCTGTTCTCCAACAACCAGAGGAATGATGCAAGACGTGTCACAATGTTACCGGGAGGTGTGATGGGACTGAGCATGACCAGTGACTTCATGAGACTTCAGATATGAGTGAATGCCGGGTCAGGAATGTGATGGCAGGTAGATAACGAAGATAAAAGCATCATCTGATATCAGGTCACACATGTGTGTTTATTACGAGGTCACCAGTCACACGGCTGCCATTTAAAATCGTGCGATTTGTGTGCAATTTCAGCGTGATTTCTGAAGACTTTACCCCCCCCCCCCCCGGGCCCTGCAACTGCAAGTCGCACCCTATTGTCCGCAATTGGAGCGGTCATATCGGTGCGGTCCCGACTTAGCCTGTGCGGAAAGCAGAGCTGTGGGAGGAGCCCAGCAGGCTCCACCTACTACAGAAAACTACAGGAGGGGGCGGAGACAAGACCAGTCACCCCGCACAAGCAGAGAGAGCAGCAGTGAGCGGTCTTTATCACAGGAAGTCTCACACTGGATGACTGCACAAAGCACAGCGAGATCCTAGAACACAGGTGTCAAACACAAGGCCCGCGGGCTGAATCCGGCCCACCAGGCTATTTCACGTGGCCCTTGTACCTCTCCTGCGGGTACCCCCTTGTCTCAGCAGCAGAGAGGAGAATAGAACTCCTCTGCCAAATCCTGCACCGCTCAGTGCAGCTTCAGCACCCCCTCATCTCTGCCTCCCCTGGTCTCAGCATTCAGCAGATTCTTCTAACCGACTCTCCTCCTCCTCTGGTCCTCCTCCAGACCCTGCACCTTCTGCTTTCCAGCTCTGCCCCCCAAAGGGGGTGTGCGGCGATGTTAGGAAGGGTGGGGATTCTTGACATCTGATGTATTGGGGGGGTGGGGTGCTCCGGACATCTGATGTATTGGAGGGGTGGGGTGCTCCGGACATCCAGTCCTACAGATACAACCGGCCTTTTGAGGGCGACCATAGTGCTGATACGACCAGGGGCGGACTGACAATTCGAGCACTCGAGCACTGCCCGAGGGCCCGGGGGTCAGTAGGGGGCCCCATGAGATGCCCCTGGTACCTTCCATAGGCTTTTTGGGGTGTGGTTTGAGTTTGGGCGAGGACACAGGGGCCCCATGATCCCCTATTGCCCAGGGGCCCCATGAGTTGTCAGTCCGCCCCTGGGTACGGCCCGCAATTCGCATGACAAGCCTTCCCCTATATTCTCCAATGATACCATTCCTATATGTGGGACTGAAAGCTGCAGCGACTTCAGATTAGTTCAGGCAGAACTTGGGTCCGACTTTCATGCAACTTGAGGGCCACAGACTCAACCCTGAAAAGTTGCATGAAAGTCGTACATGGAACAATGGTGCAACAGGGAGTCCGACCTTGCAGAGGGACAAGTCCCATCCAAGTCCCACTCAGGGGCGGACTGACAACTCATGGGGCCCCCGGGCAATAGGGGATCATGGGGCCCCTGTGTCCTCGTCCACACTCACACCACACCCAAAAAAGCCTATGAAAGGTACCAGGGGCATCTCATGGGGCCCCCTACTGACCCCGGGCCCTCGGGCAGTTCTCGAGTGCTCGAATGGTCAGTCCGCCCCTGGTCCCACCCATCCAAAATGGCACGAAAGTTGCACTCCAAAGTCACACAACATAGAAGTGGTTCAAGTGTGAACGGAGCCTCATAGGTGCCCCAGCTGGATCCTTGTTAGTGCCGCCTGCAGGACTGGTGTGCTCTGGCTGACAGTCCATCTCATCAGCCTCTGCATTCCAGGCACGTCTCCAGGACCGGCGGGTCCTGCCAGGGACTGTGTGCCAGCTCCAAGAGGCTTTTCGCAGGACGAGCCCTCCCTGTGAGTAATGGCCGTATCGCTATCTGGGTGTGAGCGATTGTCAGTCCTTTGTTTGGCACCTCCACACCCAGCCTGACCGACAGAAATATTAAATATTAGCATTCCAGCGGGCACTGCGCATTGCATGGAAATACTTCCACTGACGCAGGGAGTGGATCCAAACCTGAAGTGGACCTCACATCAGGCATGGTTCTTGGTGGTGCACCCAGTCCAGGGATTTATTACCTCCCACAGAGATCACACTACTCCCCCTGACAATGTCTTCATCTACTTTTCTCTGCGGCGCCATCTTTGTTCAGGCATCATCCAGGGTCACCATCTGCTATATAGGCTGAGAAGTCGGTTCAGAGATGAAACAATCATGTAAATCCTGGTGTTGTTCTTGTCTGTGTTCACAAATGTTTGACACAGATCAGCCAGTGCTTTCACTTTGCAACTTACAACTTACTATACAATGTACAGACTAATCACTGGGGGAGGGGAGACTGAGGAAATGCTTCCTCCTGTCTGCAGCAGACTGATCACTGGGAGTGGGGAGATTGAAGAAATGCTTCCTCCTGTCTGCAGCAGACTGATCACTGGTGGAGGGGAGACTGAGGAAATGCTTCCTGCTGTCTGCAGCTGACTGATCACTGGGGGAGGGGAGACTGAAGAATGTTTTCCTCCTGCTGCAGCAGACTGATCACTGGGGGGGGGGGGGAGCGAGAAAATGCCTCCTCCTATCTGCAGCAGACTGATCACTGGGGAAGGGGAGACTGAAGAAATGCTTCCTCCTGCTGCAGCAGACTGATCACTGGGGGTGGGGAGACTGAAGAAATGTTTCCTCCTGTATGCAGCAGAGTGATCACTGGGGGTGCGGAGATTAAAGAAATGATTCCTCCTGTCTGCAGCAGACTGATCATTGGGGGTGGGGAGACTGAAGAAATGCTTCCTTCTGTCTGCAGCAGACTGATCATTGGGGGTGGGGAGACTGAGGAAATGCGTCCTCCTGCCTGCAGCAGACTGATCACTGGGTGAGGGGAGACTGAGGAAATGCTTCCTCCTGTCTGCAGCAGACTGATTACTGGGGGAGAGGAGACTGAGGAAATGTTTCCTCCTGTCTGCAGCAGACTGATTACTGGGGGTGGAGAGACTGAGGAAATGCTTCCTCCTGTCTGCAGCAGACTGATCACTGGGGGTGGGGAGACTGAAGAACTGCTTCCTCCTGCCTGCAGCAGACTGATCATTGGGGGAATGGAGACTGAGGAAATGCTTCCTCCTGCCTGCAGCAGAGTGATCACTGGGGGTGGGGAGACTGAAGAAATGCTTCCCCCTGTCTTCAGCAGACTGATCATTGGGGTGGGGAGACTGAGGAAATGCTTCCCCCTGCCTGCAGCAGACTGATCACTGGGGGAGGGGAGACTGAGGAAATGCTTCCTCCTGCCTGGGGGAGACTGAAGAAATGCTTCCTCCTGTCTTCAGCAGACTGATCATTGGGGTGGGGAGACTGAGGAAATGCTTCCCCCTGCCTGCAGCAGACTGATTACTGGGGGTGGGTAGACTAAGGAAATGCTTCCTCCTGCCTGCAGCAGACTGATCACTGGGGGAGTGGAGACTGAGGAAATGCTTCCTCCTGCCTGCAGCAGACTGATCTCTGGGGGGGGGGGGGAGACAGAGAAAATGCAGCCAGAATACAATAGCCCTCCGAGAGGGACTCCCCCATCCACATCGAATGTATGGATGGAGCAATCGATTCATTTTCTTTCGTTCGACCTGCTGGTAGAAGGACAGAAGATGCATCACGTATGGCCGCCTTGTGCGTCACATGGTCGCAGGAGGTCACAAAGACTTTCCGAAGTTCTGTCCTCAGGAAGTCACCTGCGATCCTCGGCTCATTACCTTCCATGGCAGAGCTGGGGGCCGTTTCCACCAATCACCACCTTTATTGAGCTGCTAAAATATTTATAGATTCCGGATTCCGCCATGTCTGCGATTATCGCAATTGTAGTTTTTTATGTGGCAGCGGAAGCCAGACATTCCCGAGGGATGCGATTGTCGCAGGAGGGCGGGGCCGGGCCTCACGCTGTCACCTTATTATGGGATGACTTCATTCCTGCTTTTAATAGATCCCACGCAGTGCGGTCGCCTTTCACCGGGGAGTGACTCAGGTTATGAGCCGTTTAAACGAGGACACATGAAAGAGAATATTTAGACATTCGGGGACTTGTTAACTTCAGTGGGCGCAGGAAGCGCATTACGGAGCGATTGCAGATTTCATGGGGGGGGGGGCGGATCGTTACTTTGTTTTCTTGTATTAAATCTTGAGTGCGGTACATGGAGGCCACGCAGTTCCAAGGGTACCTGTCAGAGCTACACAGACAAAGGCCACTTCCACTTGCACTTCCAACTCACATGGGCCACTTGCGCCCCTTTGGAATTTGTTATGTGGCCCCTGCAGTCACAGTAGTGGAAGCACTGATTTGTACAGGGACTGCAGTGGCAGTGGCACTCATGGCTGCTGTTAGAAACCACCCATACAGCCAATCTGACAGCCCCCCTCCCATTTGAAAAAAAATAGCTGCATTTTACCATGCTTTAGGTATGAATGAATACAGTGATGATCGGTACTGATCATTCATTGTGTTCATTCAGGAAAGGAAGGGGCTGGTTAATGTGTCATATTCACCGGACCCTTCCCCCACTCTCCATCCTGAGGGATCCTATTGTGTGCTGGCAGCTGCCGGTGGGAAGGAGAGGAGGGAAGCCGGAAGCACTGCGGGGGCACACAGGGGGGCCTGGGCTGCAGGGGGAAAAGTGGTGGTTTGGTGGTGCAGGGGCCACCGCACCCATCACCCTCCCTGTGCACCATACATTTCCCCCTCTATTGCCAAGGCCCCCGTGTTCCCCCCAGGGGTGGACTGGCAACTCATGGGGCCCCTGGGCAATAGGGGATCATGGGGCCCCTGTGTCCTTGCCCAAACTCAAAAAACCCTATGAAAAAGGTACCAGGGGCATCTCATGGGTCCCCCTAGTGACCCCGGGCCCTCGGGCAGTGCCCAAGTTTCCAAATGGTCAGTCCGCCCCTGGATTCCACCACAGAGCTGCCAGCTTCCCTCCTCTCCTTCCCACTGGCAGCTGGGTGAATCGGATGTGGGCCAGGAGGGTGATCGTCACAGCGGGGGGGGGCAATTACTGGAACAGATCCCCTATATGGCTCTCTCTGCAGCAGCTGAAATCCAGCAGGAGGGAGAAGAGAAGCCAGCTTTCAGCTGCTGCAGAGAGAGCCATATAGGGGATCGGCTCCAGTAATTTCCCCCCACTGTGCCGATCACCCTCTCGGCCCACATCCGATTCACCCAGTTACCAGTGGGAAGGAGAGGAGGGAATTTGGCAGCACTGCGGGGGCACACAGGGGGGCCTGGGCAGCAGGGGGGAACGTATGGTGCACAGGGAGGGTGATGGGTGCGGTGGCGGAGGGGGCAATTACTGGAACCGATCCCCTGTATGGCTCTCTCTGCAGCAGCTGAAATCCAGCAGGAGGGAAAGGAGAAGCCGGCTTTCAGCTGCTGCAGAAAAGAGCCATACAGGGGATCGGTTCCAGTAATTGCCCCCCGCTGTGCTGATCACCCTCCCTGCCCACATCTGATTCACCCAGTTGCCTGGGCCCCCCTGCTGGGCTGGGCCCCGTACACGAGGACTGGTGGTACCCCCTTATCCACGGCCCTGGTGGCACCTGTTGATGGGGGGTTATGGTGGCCCCCGCCGTCTGTATGAGCCGAAGCAGGAATTTGTCCCCCAGGAATCCCACTAATGTGCTCTCATCTCTTCTCCTCTGCAGGGTAAATCCATGGCACAGACGGGCCGCAGCAAGCTGCAGAATCAAAGGGCCGGCCTGAACAATCAGATCCTGAAAGCCATGAGGATGAGGGCCGGAGCTGAGAACCTCCTGAGGTACGTTCCCATCCATTCAGCCACAGAATGGGCCCTTTGTTCTGCGGGGCCCGGTGATCTGAGCTTCCCACAGAGGATTCCCAACAGATGCAGCTCACTAATGAACACAAAGAGACAAGCTGTGATTGTAGCAGCGGGTCACCCTCAGGTTACCGTCCCTCCCCGCGCTTCTCCCCCCCCCCCACTGTGTCCCTCCCCGCCGCGCTTCTCCCCCGACTGTGTCCCTCCCCGCGCTTCTCCCACCCCCCCCCCCCCACTGTGTCCCTCCCCGCCGCGCTTCTCCCCAGACTGTGTCCCTCCCCGCGCTTCTCCCACCCCCCCCCCCCCCCCCACTGTGTCCCTCCCCGCAGCGCTTCTCCCCCGACTGTGTGTGTCACAGGAGAGAAATCCACAACTTTCTACATACCCATCAGTATGATTGTTAAAGGGCAAGTCCACCCCGGACCACATGACATCCTCTTCTGACACCTTTTCCCGGGTCTGTACACCCACTACATCCATTATGAGAGGCTTCCACCATCCCTGTGCTGAGTTCCCGGGTCTGTACACCTGCTGTGCCCATTATGAGGGGTTCCCACCATCCCTGTACTGAGTTCCCAGGTCTGTACACCTGCTGTGCCCATTATGAGGGGTTCCCACCATCCCTGTGCTGAGTTCCCAGGTCTGTACACCTGCTGTGCCCATTATGAGGGGTTCCCACCATCCCTGTACTGAGTTCCCGGGTCTGTACACCTGCTGTGCCCATTAAGAGGGGTTCCCACCATCCCTGTGCTGAGTTCCCGGGTCTGTACACCTGCTGTGCCCATTATGAGGAGTTCCCACCATCCCTGTGCTGAGTTCCTGGGTCTGTACACCTGCTGTGCCCATTATGAAGGGTTCCCACCATCCCTGTGCTGCGTTCCTGGGTCTGTACACCTGCTGTGCACATTATGAAGGGTTCCCACCATCCCTGTGCTGCGTTCCTGGGTCTGTACACCCTCTGTGCTCACTGTGAGGGATTCCCACCATCCCTGTGCTGAGTTCCCAGGTCTGTACACCTGCTGTGCCCATTATGAGGGGTTCCCACCATCCCTGTGCTGAGTTCCTGGGTCTGTACACCTGCTGTGCTCACTCTGAGGGGTTCCCACCATCCCTGTGCTGAGTTCCCAGGACCATTCCCTGTGATGAGGTGACAACAATACTGCACTGCTCCTTAATTCAGAGCAGAGTTGTCACTCTCATGTGGGGGGGGGGGGTGTCTTTCAGTATTGTCACTGCCCATTCACAAGCCTGTAGCCTGTCAATCAACACCTGACCACACCCAGTCCTGCCCACAGCTTTCTGGATTGACAGCACTGCCTCTGCTGCAGAATCCCTCCCACCGTCTCTGCAGTGCCTGAGAGGGGGAGTGCGAGAGACACACATAAAGGAGGAGATGGCTCAGTTATGGGGGAAGGGAAAGGACATTTCTTGGAATTGGGACTTGATTAGACTGTCATCAGGGGCGGACTGATAACTCATGGGGCCCCCGGGCCACAGGGGATCATGGGGCCCGTGTCCTTGCCCAACCTCAAAAAAGCCTATGAAAAAGGTACCAGGGGCATCTCAAGGGGCCCCCTACTGACCCCGGGCCCTCGGGCAGTGCCTGAGTTTCCAAATGGTCAGTCCGCCCCTGACTGTCATACTGGAGCCTGCAGTTGTCCATCAAGTCAGGACTGTGATTGGTCGCTGTGCTTTGTCTCTAGTCTGTGGACTTTATGTACAGTCCTCCTGCCATGGTGGTCCTGGATTGTTACAGCGCAGAGCTCCCTAGAACGTGATTGTCTCCAGGACCCTCCAGGAACCCCTCCCCCCTTTTTCTATGGTGCTCATAAAGGCACTTAGATCATCTTTTTTGACTCCCCATTGTCTGAGGGAATCCTCTATTGTACTGTGGAAGGCTTTGAACCCGGATTAAAGTGGATCTGATCATCGGCTGTTCCTGGAAATGACAACAGGTCCCCCAACAACAGCTGCACATACTCATCTCCCCTTTGCTGCCCGGCTATGGGAGTGGAGAGAAATATTCAGGTATGTGAAGCCTGGCGCTCACTCCCACTCCATCCTGACAGTCCACTCCACTCCGGCTGATCAACACATTCCAGCCATTGTATCACATCCTTATCTGATTTTCTTGCATCCCATGAAAGTCCAATGTTTGTAACGTGTGCGACCAGCTTTGTATGAAGTTAGTAATTCCTCCTTCTGAAACAATATTCCTTTTTCTAGTAAGTCCAGTTTTTTAGAGTGAATCTGTGCCAAAAGTTTCTTACCTGGAGACCCTGCCAATGACATCACTTCCTGTTGCAGGCTGACAACGGTCAGCCACTGCCCTGAAATGAGCAGCAGCGTTGTCAGCCTGCTGTGTGCGCTCCTTCTGGCTGCCTATTGGGTCTACCAGACAGACAGCCCAACAGCCAAGTGAAGGAGCTAACATGACAGGCTGACAACGGTAAGCCACTGCCTCTGAATGAGCAGCAGCATTGTCAGCCTGCTGTACATCCCCTACACCCTGTACATCCCTTACACCCCATACATCCTGTACATCCCCTGCACCCCGTACATCCCCTATATCCCCTACGCCCCGTACATCCCTTACACCCCACACATCCTGTACATCCCTACACCCTGTACATCCCCTACATCCTGTAAACTCTATACATCCCACAGATCCTGTACATCCCCTACACCCCATACACCCCGTACATCCCCTACATCCTGTAAACTCCACACATCCCCCTACATCCCGTACATCCCCTACACCCAACACATTCTGTACATCCCCTACACCACGTACATCCCGTACACCCCCTACATCCCATACATCCTGTAAACTCCATACATCCTGTACATCCCCTACACCCCGCACATCCCCTACATCTTGTACATCCCCTACACCCCATACATTCCCTACATCCCACACATCCCCTACATCCCACACATCCGGTAGACCCCATACATTCCCTACATCTTATAAACTCTATACATCCCACACATCCCCTACATCCCCTACATCCTGTAAACTCCATACATCCCCCTACATCCCGTACATCCCCTACACCCAACACATCCCATACATCCCCTACATCCTGTAAACTCCATACATCCCCCTACATCCCGTACATCCCCTACACCCAACACATCCCGTATATCCCCTACATCCTGTAAACTCCATACATCCCGTACATCCCATACATCCTGTAAACTCCATACATCCTGTACATCCCCTACACCCCGCACATCCCCTACATCTTGTACATCCCCTACACCCCATACATTCCCTACATCCCACACATCCCCTACACCCCATACATCCCACACATCCGGTAGACCCCATACATTCCCTACATCCTATAAACTCTATACATCCCACACATCCCGTACATCCCCTACATCCTGTAAACTCCATACATCCCCCTACATCCTGTAAACTCCATACATCCCCCTACACCCAACACATCCCGTACATCCCCTACATCCTGTAAACTCCATACATCCCACTACATCCCGTACATCCCCTACACCCAACACATCCCGTACATCCCCTACATCCTGTAAACTCCATACATCCCACTACATCCCGTACATCCCCTACACCCAACACATCCCGTACATCCCCTACATCCTGTAAACTCCATACATCCCACTACATCCCGTACATCCCCTACACCCAACACATCCCGTACATCCCCTACATCCTGTAAACTCCATACATCCCGTACATCCCCTACACCCAACACATCCTGTACATCCCCTACACCACGTACATCCCGTACACCCCCTACATCCCCTACACCCTGTACATCCCACACATCCCGTAAACTCCATACATCCCCTACATCCTGTAAGGTCCGTACATCCCGTACACCCTGTACATTCCGCACATCCCATACATCCTCTACATCCTGTAAATTCCATACATCCCCTACACCCCGAACATCCTGTATATCCTGTACATCCCGTAAACTCTGTACATCCCCCACATCCCATGCAGCAAGCAAATATTCTGACAGATCTGCAGGAGACCCGCATGGCACCAGCAATCTACTGATCGCTGGTACAGTGTTTTACAGGGTCCTGCAGACTAAAATAATAAATGCACATTTTTTTTACCTGTGCATTTATTATTTTCGTCTAAAAGGTGAACTTATCCTTTAAAATCCTGTCTGTTCACCAATTGTTTTCTAACATTCCACATTCTAGTGCATCAGCAGACACCCCTCTGGCATCCATATTCACACAATGTCATCAAGTATCCGTCTTGTTGTAAGAAGTATCAGCTGTGTGCTAGCTCATTGGGAGATGTGAGTGACACCTGAACTGTGTGTCCTGGATTCAAGTTGCAAGAACTCTAAGGGGTCACTCACATGGGCAGTTGGGGGGGGGATTGAGTTGCAGTTTTACCACCTCCCAGCCTACTACCTGAAAAAATAATGCAGCCACTCAGGGTTGTGGTATCGCCATTGAACAAGACTGCATGTCGACTACGTGCAGCGCAGTGGGTTGCATAGTGAGGAAGTGCCTCTTCACCACCTGTCAAACACCCCCTGAAGAGCGATCCACTGCAGAATATGGTTCTACCAATGTATGGCCAGCTTAAGTGGGGCAACCTGGAGTTTGTACCTTTTAAAAACATGTCAGCAATGGCCTCTCAATGTTTTAACCATGACAGGTTCCCTTTAATTTAGAGACTATTCCCTTTAACATTGTTGACATAAGGACCAGTCCTTTATACTGGAAACTATCGTTTGTTTTCTATGTTTTGCGACATACATGTATCCTTCCAAGGAGAGTTTCAGTTAGAGTTTTGGTTCCCTTTAACATTGTTAACATAGCGACAGCTTCCTTATACAAGACACTAGAAGTTTTTATGTTTTTAGATAATAAATATATCATTTTAAGAAAAGTTTAATTTAGAGTATCGCTTCCCTTCAACATTGTTGTCATTGGGACTTTATGCTTGAAGCTACACTATATTGCCAGAAGTATTGGCCCCGCCCTTCAAATCATGTGATTCAGGTGTTCCAATCCCCTCCATGGCCACAGGTGTATACAATCATCCCCTAGGCATGCAGACTGCTTCTACAAACATTAGTGAAAGAATGGGTCGCTCTCAGGAGCTCAGTGACTCCAAGCGTGGTCCCGTGATAGGTTGTCACCTGTGCAATAAGTCCATCCGTGACATTTCCTGGCTACTAAATATTCCACGCTCAACTGTTAGTGGGATTATAACAAAGTGGAAGCAACTGGGAACAACAGCAACTCAGCCACCAAGTGGTAGGCCACGTCACATGACAGAGCGGGGTCAGCGCATGCTGAAGCGCACAGTGCGCAGAAGTCGCCAACTGTCTGCAGAGTCAATAGCTAAAGACCTCCAAACTTGGTGTGGCCTTCAGATGAGCCCAACAACAGTGTGTAGAGAGCTTCATGGAATGGGTTTCCATGGCCGAGCAGCTGCATCCAAGCCTTCCATCACCAAGTGCAATGCAAAGCATCAGATGCCGTGGTGTAAAGCACGCCGCCACTGGACTCTAGAGCAGAGGAGACATGTTCTCTGGAGTGACCAATCACGCTTCTCTGTCTGGCAATCCGACGGATGTGTCTGGGTTTGGCAGTTGCCAGGAGAACGGTACTTGCCTGACTGCATTGTGCCAAGTGTAAAGTTTGGTGGAGGATGGGTTATGGTGTGAGGTTGTTTTTCAGGGGTTGGGCTTGGCCCCCTAGTTCCTGTGAAGGGAACTCTTAGTCTAAGTTCACACTAGCTTTTTTAGCAGATGTTAGATTTGGGAAGAGTTTTAATGAAAATTCTACACATGGCAGCACATAGTGCTGTTCACACTGAAGCATTAGTGTCGCGGCAAAATTGACACCTCATGTTGAGTCAGGAGGAGTTGAAACCTCCCATTCAAGTCTAAGGTGCTGCTTCTCAAATGCCGTGCCTCAAACCTACCTGAGTCCTATCTCGATCCAGCGATGTGTCGGTCTGCAGCAGCGCTGGTCTCTCTCTCTCCTCACAGGACACAGAGGCAGCCAATTGCTCCCGCTGCTGTCAATCAAATCCTGTAAAGGAGGGAGCAGGGGCGGGGCCGAGCCATACTATGTGTATCTATGGATGCAGACAGCTCGGCTTGGGAGTAAGCCTGCACATGCACACGCTACAGCAAGCAGTTTTATATAGAGGCGGGCGAAGAAGAGGAGGAGCTTTTATAGCTAGTGAAGGCTTCAGAACAGGAGGACCGGGGCCGCTCTGTGCTTTATCATTGCACAGAGCAGGGAAGTATAACATATTTGTTATTTCAGAAAAAACAACCCCCAGCCTTTACAGCCGATTTAATCCCATGGTGGAAGAAAATGCTAAAAATGTGGAGCACGCCTCTAACATTCTTCTTGGTCAGGGCGCCCCGCAGGTGATTCTGAACTGAACAATGTGCTAATTATTTCCTCTCTCTGCAGGGCCACCACCAACAACAAAGTCCGAGACCAAGTCCTCCTGGAGCTCAGCTACGTCAACTCCAACCTGCAGGTGCTCAAGGAGGAGCTCGAGCGGCTCAACATATCGGTGGAGGTGTACCAGCACACAGAGTAAGCGCGGTCAATGGGCCCCGTGTCACCGGGGGGGGGGGGGGGGGGGGGGGATAAAGAGAAACTCAACAAACCCCTCAAAGCATTCCGTGAACTAATTCCATCTAGCTCTGCTCAAAAATGTATTTATTTATTTATTACAGATACTTATATAGCGCCGTCAATTTAAAAATGCCTCCTGATTTTTAATAATATAACTTATACATTTTATATCATTTGTTGCAAACAGATTGAATAATAAAAGATAGGTAGCAAGCGAGCGCACAATGATTTCAAGCAGCTACCATCAAAGGATGAACCCCTATATCCTCAAATGGGACTAAAATAAAGAAATATTATTTATTTCTTTTAGTTTGAATAATAAAACCAGAACTGATTCCCTCATATCACAGAAAAGGGTCTCGTTATAAAGAAAAAAATGCATCGCCATTCTTCCAGCGACTCTGTAGGCACGTTCGTTGTGTGTGAATCGGGCAAAAACCTTCTTTAGACTATTTTCTCTTCTGAACAAATGTTCTTGTATTATGGGCAGTAGAAAAATGTAACATTATAGTCACTAGATGGAGCTGGGGAGCATAGGAAATACATAGGTCTTTGTAACAAAACATACACACAATGTAACAATTCCAGAGAACGCTAGAGGGAATTAGCGAATAAATGGAGCCAAATTATACACAGAGCTGTCAGAGCGAACCTGATGGGGTACTGCAACTGTCTTCTGCCGCTATCAACCCCCCCCCCCCATACCATGTTTAGGATGACCCTCAGTTATGTAGGTGTGTGTTTGTGTATATATATATATATATATTATTTATTTCAGGTACTTATAAAGAGCCGTCAATTTACTGAGCGCTTTACATATATATTGTATATTCACATCAGTCCCTAACCCTCAAGGGGCGTACAATCTAAGGTCCTTAACTCACATTCATACATACACATACTAGGGCCAATTTAGACAGGATCCAATTCACCTACCTGCATGCCTTTGGAGTGTGGGAGGAAACCGGAGTACCCAGAGGAAACCCACACAGGCAGAACATGCAAACTCCAGGCAGGTGGTGCCGTGGTTGGGATTTGAACCAACAACCCGAGTACTGCCAGGCGGAAGTGCTAACCATTTAGTCACTGTGCTGGTAATTAAACTAACTCGTCCACATTAAATTAGCCTCAGAACTTGTGTAATTAATATGTGTTCAGTTTTAAAGGGATGAGGTGGCAATCCTACAGCAGACTGATAACTAGGGGAGGGGAGATTGAGGAAATGTTTCCTCCTGCCTGCAGCAGACTGATCAATGGGGGAGGGAAGATTGAGGAAATGCTTCCTCCTCCTGCCTGCAGCAGACTGATCATTGGGGGAGGTAAGACTGAGGCAATTCTTCCTCCTGCCTGCAGAAGACTGATCACTGGGGGAGGGGAGACTGACTCACATTCTAACTCACATTCATACATACTAGGGCCAATTTATACTGGAGCCAATTATCCTACCAGCATCTCTTTGGAGTGTGGGAGGAAACCAGAATACTCAGAGGAAACCCACGCAGGCACAGGGAGAACATGCAAACTCTAGGCAGGTGGTGCCATGGTTGGGATTCAAACCAACAACCCTAGTACAGGTGGAAGTGCTAACCACTAAGCCACTGTGATATGTGATATATATATACAGTTGTGACCAAAATTATTCAACCCCCAATGCTGTAAAGGGGTTTAGGGACTATAGTGTACATTTGGAATTGTATTCAGAATCAAATCCTACAAGGACGTTGTAACTACCCAAATGCAACTAAAATGACATCAATTGTTTATGTAATACAGTAGTAAATGGTTCTTATGTGGTTTCTTCATTGCCACAATTATTCAACCCCTTAAAGACTACCACTCTGAAGAACAGAGGTTCATACAGGTGCTTTCCATCAGGTATTGAAAACACCTGTGGATGTCACCGAGCAGCAATCAAGCATAATAAGCACCAATTAGGCAGCTTTAAAATGACTGTGATACTCAGCTCCTTCTAGACATTTACTGGTGTGGTTACAAACATGGTGAAGGCAAGAGAATGGTCCAGGAAGACAAGAGAAGAGGTGATTTCTCTTCACAGGAAGGGCAATGGCTATAAGAAGATTGCAAAGATGTTAAACATACCAAGAGACACCTTAGGAAGCATCATTCGCAAATTCAAGGCAAAGGGCACTGTTGAAACGCTACCTGGTCGTGGCAGAAAGAAGATGCTGACTTCGACTGCTGTGCGCTACCTGAAGCGTAGAGTGGAGAGAAGTCCCCGTGTGACTGCTGAGGAACTGAGAAAAGATTTGTCAGATGTGGGTACAGAAGTTTCAGCCCAGACAATAAGACGCACACTGCGTAATGAAGGCCTCCGTGCCAGAACTCCCAGGCGTACCCCCTTGCTGTCTCCAAAGAATAAGAAGAGTCGACTGCAGTATGCCAAAAGCCATGTGGACAAACCACAAAAGTTGTGGGATAGTGTTCTGTGGACTGATGAAACAAAATTAGAACTGTTTGGGCCCATGGATCAACGCTATGTTTGGAGGAGGAAGAACAAGGCCTATGATGAAAAGAACACCTTGCCTACTGTGAAGCATGGTGGAGGGTCAATCATGCTTTGGGGCTGTTTTGCTTCTGCAGGTACAGGGAAGCTTCAGCGTGTGCAAGGTACCATGAATTCTCTTCAGTACCAGGAGATATTGGATGGAAACGTGATGCAGTCCGTCACACACCTGAGGCTTGGGAGACGTTGGACCTTTCAACAGGACAATGATCCCAAGCATACCTCCAAGTCCACTAGAGCATGGTTGCAGAGGAAAGGCTGGAACATTTTGGAGTGGCCATCGCAGTCACCAGACTTAAATCCGATTGAGAACCTCTGGTGGGACTTAAAGAAAGCAGTTGCAGTGCGCAAGCCTAAGAATGTGACTGAACTGGAGGCCTTTGCCCATGAAGAATGGGCGAAGATACCCGTAGATCGCTGCAAGACACTTGTGTCAAGCTATGCTTCACGTTTAAAAGCTGTTATAACTGTAAAAGGATGCTGTACTAAGTACTAAGATTGAATGTCACTTGGGGGTTGAATAAAACTGATAATGCTGTGAGCACAGAAAAGACATTTGTGGTTATTTCATTATAACTGTTATGTTATATTTGTCTGACCTACAAGTGCCTCTTTAATGTAAATGTAAGCAAGATGACTGAATGATCAAAAGCAATGTCAAACTGGCCAAAACACTCAATTTCAGTGGGGGTTGAATAATTTTGGTCACAACTGTATATACATATACCTACATACATACATACACACATATATATATATATATATATATATATTCATATATATATATATATATATTCATATATATATATATATATATATATATATATATACATACATACATATATATATACATGTGTATATACATATATATGTGTTCTCTAGCATTGCTACGCTGTATATAAGTTTTGTTACAAAGACCTACAGTATATATATATATGTATGTATATAATTAAACTCACTTAGTACCTTTGTGCTTTAAATTGGCCTCAGAACCTCTGTAATTAACATGTGTTTGGTTTTAAAGGGATGCTGCAGGCAGGAGGAAGCATTTCCTCAGTCTCCCCTCTCCCAGTGAGCAGTCTGCTGCGCAGGAGAAGGAAGCATTTCCTCAGTCTCCCCTCCCCCAGTGATCAGTCTGCTGCAGACAGGAGGAAGCATTTCCTCAGTCTCCCCTCCCCCAGTGATCAGTCTTCTGCAGGCAGGAGGAAGAATTGCCTCAGTCTTACCTCCCCCAATGATCAGTCTGCTGCAGGCAGGAGGAGGAAGCATTTCCTCAATCTTCCCTCCCCCATTGATCAGTCTGCTGCAGGCAGGAGGAAACATTTCCTCAATCTCCCCTCCCCTAGTTATCAGTCTGCTGTAGGATTGCCACCTCATCCCTTTAAAACTGAACACATATTAATTACACAAGTTCTGAGGCTAATTTAATGTGGACGAGTTAGTTTAATTACCAGCACAGTGACTAAATGGTTAGCACTTCCGCCTGGCAGTACTCGGGTTGTTGGTTCAAATCCCAACCACGGCACCACCTGCCTGGAGTTTGCATGTTCTGCCTGTGTGGGTTTCCTCTGGGTACTCCGGTTTCCTCCCACACTCCAAAGACATGCTGGTAGGTTAATTGGCTCCTGTCTAAATTGTCCCTAGTATGTGTATGTATGAATATGAGTTAGGGACCTTAGATTGTACACCCCTTGAGGTTTAGGGACTGATGTGAATGTACAATATATATGTAAAGTGCTGAGTATATTGATGGCGCTATATAAGTACCTGTAACAAATAAATAAATAAATTACCACCTTAATCAGCCACAGAACATGTGTAAATAATACAGTCAGGTCCATAAATATTGGGACATCGACACAATTCTAACATTTTTGGCTCTATACTCCACCACAATAGATTTGAAATGAAATGAACAAGATGTGCTTTAACCGCAGACTGTCAGCTTTAATTTGAGGGTATTTACATCCAAATCAGGTGAACGGTGTAGGAATTACAACAGTTTGCATATGTGCCTCCCACTTGTTAAGGGACCAAAAGTAATGGGACAGAATAATAATCATAAATCAAACTTTCGCTTTTTAATACTTGGTTGCAAATCCTTTGCAGTCAATTACAGCCTGAAGTCTGGAACGCATAGACATCACCAGACGCTGGGTTTCATCCCTGGTGATGCTCTGCCAGGCCTCTACTGCAACTGTCTTCAGTTCCTGCTTGTTCTTGGGGCATTTTCCCTTCAGTTTTGTCTTCAGCAAGTGAAATGCATGCTCAATCGGATTCAGGTCAGGTGATTGACTTGGCCATTGCATAACATTCCACTTCTTTCTCTTAAAAAACTCTTTGGTTGCTTTTGCAGTATGCTTTGGGTCATTGTCCATCTGCACTGTGAAGCGTCCAATGAGTTGTGAAGCATTTGGCTGAATATGAGCAGATAATATTCCCGAAACACTTCACAATTCATTCGGCTGCTTTTGTCAGCAGTCACATCATCAATAAATACAAGAGAACCAGTTCCATTGGCAGCCATACATGCCCACGCCATGACACTACCACCACCATGCTTCACTGATGAGGTGGTATGCTTAGGATCATGAGCAGTTCCTTTCCTTCTCCATACTCTTCTCTTCCCATCACTCTGGTACAAGTTGATCTCGGTCTCATCTGTCCATAGGATGTTGTTCCAGAACTGTGAAGGCTTTTTTACATGTCGTTTGGCAAACTCTAATCTGGCCTTCCTGTTTTTGAGGCTCACCAATGATTTCCATCTTGTGGTGAACCCTCTGTATTCACTCTGGTGAAGTCTTCTCTTGATTGTTGACTTTGACACACATACACCTACCTCCTGGAGAGTGTTCTTGATCTGGCCAACTGTTGTGAAGGGGGTTTTCTTCACCAGGGAAAGAATTCTTCGGTCATCCACCACAGTTGTTTTCCGTGGTCTTCCGGGTCTTTTGGTGTTGCTGAGCTCACCGGTGCGTTCCTTCTTTTTAAGAATGTTCCAAACAGTTGTTTTGGCCACACCTAATGTTTTTGCTATCTCTCTGATGGGTTTGTTTTGTTTATTCAGCCTAATGATGGCTTGCTTAACCGATAGTGAGAGCTCTTTGGATCTCATCTTGAGAGTTGACAGCAACAGATTCCAAATGCAAATAGCACACTTGAAATGAACTCTGGATCTTTTATCTGCTCATTGTAATTTGGGATAATGAGGGAATAATACACACCTGGCCATGGAACAGCTGAGAAGCCAATTGTCCCATTACTTTTGGTCCCTTAACAAGTGGGAGGCACATATGCAAACTGTTGTAATTCCTACACCGTTCACCTGATTTGGATGTAAATACCCTCAAATTAAAGCTGACAGTCTGCAGTTAAAGCACATCTTGTTCGTTTCATTTCAAATCCATTGTGGTGGTGTATAGTGCCAAAAACGTTAGAATTGTGTCCATGTCCCAATATTTATGGACCTGACTGTATGTGTTTGGTTTTAAAGGGATGAGGTGGCAACCCTAGTCTGCTGCAGGCACAAGGAAGCATTTCCTCAGTCCCCCCCCCCCCCCCCAGTAATCAGGCTGGTATCTCAGTCCGGGAAGTAGATGGCTACCCTGGGTGATGCCTGAACAAAGATGGCGCTGTCCTTCTGGAGAGAAACACGGAATAGTAGATTTTCTGCTGCATGTCTGGTGATCTGGAATGGATTGTGTTTATTTACGATGAGTAGCATGTGATCGCATTCCTTAGCGCTGGGTGTGGCGCGTTATAAAGTGTTATTCAGGTAATCAGAGAGATAACTATAGCACATACCATAGTTTTAATGTAACCAGTCACCCTCCCCCGCTCCTATAATCTGAGGTTGGTTGTGACACTCCCTGAGTTACTCACACTCCCAATATCCCCATTAGATAATGAGGGAACATACTCAGCGCTTTCGTATCAGCCGTCTGTATGTGGAGTCTGCTGGGGGGGCCATGAACCCAAAACACCGATCCAGAGATAAAATCATCTCATCCATAAGGACAGAGATTGCAAGATGTTTCTAAAGCTGACCATACACAGTTATGCCGGCCATATTTTTTGGCGAAAAAAAAAATCGGCCGTTTTTCGCACCGTTAGTGGGTTAATTGGTCGGCCGTTTTTCAGGCTTTTTGCACATTTTTTTATCGGGCATGTTGGAAAATTCACTGCCGGTTTTGACGATCGGCCGATTTTCCCGGCAATGATGGGCAAATTGACCAATCGTTTTACCGATAAAAAATCTACGCATGAGCCGTGACCTGCAAGAAGAAGAAAAAGAAGAAGAAAAATTCCAGTCCACTATTATATTTTATATGAAAAAGTCTTGCGGTTGCAACAATGTATCCATTTGTATCCGAATAAAACCATCTGTATCCGAAATGGATACAAATGGATACATTGTTGCAACCGCAAGACTTTTTCATATAAAATATAATAATGGACTGGAATTCTTCTTCTTTTTCTTCTTCTTTTTCTTCTTTTCTTCTTTTTTTCTTCTTTTCTCCTCCTTTCTTCTTCTTCTTTTCTTCTTCTTCTTCCTTCTTCTCCATCAGAGCCTCCTTTCATCAGTGTCCCCCTTAGGATTGCCCTTACACCAGGGTCAGAGTCCCTCTTTATATCAGGGTCCTTTTTAGAATCCCCTTTCATCGGGGTCCTGATTAGAGTCCCCTTTTACATCAGGGTCTCCATCAGAGCCCCCTTTACATCAGGGTCTCCATCAGAGCCCCCTTTACATCAGGGTCTCCATCAGAGCCCCCTTTACATCAGGGTCTCCATCAGAGCCCCCGCTACATCAGGGTGCCATCAATGCCCCCGCTACATCAGGGTCCCCATCAGACTACCATTTACATCAAGGTCCCCATCAGAGCCCCGTCTACATCAAGGCTCCCATCAATGCCCCCTTTACATCAGGGTCCCCATCAGACTACCATTTACATCAAGGTTCCCATCAGAGTCCCCTTTACATCAGGGTCCCATCAGAGCCCCCTCTACATCAAGGTCCCCATCAAACTGCCCTTTACATCAAGGTTCCCATCAGAGCCCCCTTTACATCAGGGTGCCATCAGAGCCCCCTCTGCATCAGGGTCCCCATCAGACTACCATTTACATCAAGGTCCCCATCAGAGTCCCATCAGAGCCCCCTGTACATCAGGGTCCCCATCAGACTACCCTTACATCAAGGTTCCCATCAGCGCCCTTTTATATCAGAGCCCATATTGGGAGTCCCCCCTTACATCGGGTCCCCAAATATAGCCATCACTTTGCAGAGCCATTATTTATGATCTGCAGAGCCAGTAAAGCCAGATCTTGCACTGATGAGATCCTAAGAACCCTGAAACAGCTGAATCCAGTTGGCAATACTCCATATCTGTTCTATACACTAGCTTTTCTGGCTAAAGAGGGGAAAAATATATCCATGACTCTGCCTGCTTACCCAAAGAGATACAATGTTGCGTGTTATTATTAGGCTTTACATACCATTTAAAGGGACAGTGACAGAAAAGCTTGCTTTGAAGTGGAGTGACCCTTTAAGTTCCTTTATAAAGCATGCCAGGGCTTGTAGCTGCCATCTTTGTGTATAAAAACGCATGCCACATTCAGAACACGGACGTCACTTCTCCATGCGATGGGTCAAGGTCATTCATCATTCTTTCCTCTCTATGGGGGTTGCCATGGGCTCTGCGTTACTCTGACTCGGGTATGTTGTGTGTTGCAGGCAAACCTCCAGCATTCCGCTCATCCCTCTGGGCCTCAAAGAGACAAAAGACGTCGATTTCACCACGCCGTTCAAGGTAAGAGAAAATACTTTGAATTGTTGTTGGTGAGATGTTTGCTTTGGGGTGCAAATGACACAAGACACCCGTCTACCAGATACAGGACGTACGGGTACAAGATGTGCTGTGGGGAAATCTGTTATCAAGGGCGTGACTAGCACCCAGCACATGGAGGACAAACCCAAAACTATTCTTTTTTTGTAGTCACCTTAAAGTGTAAACTTTGTATGAGGTCTGGATAGAGTCGGGAGATTTCCCTTCATTTCCTGTCCCAGAGGCACAGCAGAAGATCTCTCCAAACCATGGGGAAAATCTCCTCTTAGACAGGACAGATGTCCCCGTTGGGATAGTTATGCTTACCTCCTGTTCTGGTGACAACATTGCCTGGAACAACAGTGAGAGTGAATACCCCCCCCCCCACACACACACACACTGGGGGGCATAGACAGAAATATAAGTCCTAAAAGAGATTCTAACCCTTTAGTGCTCAACCTAGGTCTGCAGTCTCTGACCATCTCCTGTAGTAAGTCTGCAGTCTCTGGCCATCTCCTGTAGTAAGTCTGCAGTCTCTGACCATCCCCTGTAGTATGTCTGCAGTCTCTGACCATCTCCTGTAGTAAGTCTGCAGTCTCTGACCATCTCCTGTAGTAAGTCTGCAGTCTCTGACCATCTCCTGTAGTATGTCTGCAGTCTCTGACCATCTCCTCTAGTAAATCTGCAGTTTCTGACCATCTCCTCTAGTAAATCTGCAGTCTCTGACCTTCTCCTGTAGTATTTCTGCAGTCTCTGGCCATCTCCTGTAGTATGTCTGCAGTCTCTGACCATCTCCTGTAGTATGTCCGCAGTCTCTGACCATCTCCTGTAGTATGTCTGCAGTCTCTGGCCATCTCCTGTAGTATGTCCGCAGTCTCTGGCCATCTCCTGTAGTATGTCCGCAGTCTCTGACCATCTCCTGTAGTAAGTCTTCAGTCTCTGACCATCTCCTGTAGTATGTTTGCAGTCTCTGACCATCTCCTGTAGTATGTCCGCAGTCTCTGACCATCTCCTGTAGTATGTCCGCAGTCTCTGACCATCTCCTGTAGTATGTCTGTAGGCTCCATCCCCTGTAGTATGTCTGCAGTGTCTGACAGTTTTCTGTAACATTACATCCACTAAATATTATGTGTGGCCCTTTGGTGACATTGGGGGCCACACATGAAGCCCACCACATCAGTTAAATTGACCATCACTGATCTACAACCTATCTCCTGTATAACATTCCGGTAAAGTTTCTGTTGCTCCACAGGGACAATTCATTCTTGGTCCGATAGTTATATCAATCCCATCAGCAGAAATGACAATGAAAGGTTTCACAAGAATAGGATCTAATTTTAGACAGCGGAGTGAGATCTAAATTTAGAAAGGAAACGATTCGCCTTCTCACTAATTGAGCCGGTCGGAGTCATTAGGAGATGTCAGGGAGATGCAGTATCTGGATGTGAGTCACGCCGCTACTCCCTGGAGACCTGAAGTGTTGGAAGAAATTCCCCGTGCGGAGTTCTTCCCTGAACACCCCACCCAGCCGCTTCGTTATCAGACAAGAATTCTGCACTGAGAGATACGTTTATGGAAATGAATCCGGGATACGAGTGCAGACAAGTCAGGGCTACCGTCTCACAGAAACGTTAACATGTTCATCGTTTCAAAAGTTATTTTCAATCTTTTCAAATCTTTCAGTTAAATAATCCTTGGTGATCCTGCCATGATGGTCCTTGTTCAGGCACTTCCTGTTATAGGGTGACAACGCTCTGTACCTGTATCCTAATTGTGGACCTGTGTTGTCACCCTGTCACAAGAGCTTCTGATTGATACTACAAGTCACCTGGCTAATACCTCCTCCACTGACATTATTATTATTATACAGGATTTATATATTATTATTATTATACAGGATTTATATATTATTTTATACAGGATTTATATATTATTATTATACAGGATTTATATGTTATTATTATTATTATACAGGATTTATATATTATTATTATTATACAGGATTTATATATTATTATTATTATTATACAGGATTTATATATTATTATTATACAGGATTTATATATTATTATTATTATTATACAGGATTTATATATTATTATTATACAGGATTTATATATTATTATACAGGATTTATTTATTATTATTATTATTATTATTATTATACAGGATTTATATATTATTATTATACAGGATTTATATATTATTATTATAATACAGGATTTATATATTATTATTATACAGGATTTATATATTATTATTATACAGGATTTATATATTATTATTATTATACAGGATTTATATATTATTATTATACAGGATTTATATATTATTATTATACAGGATTTATATATTATTATTATTATACAGGATTTATATATTATTATTATTATACAGGATTTATATATTATTATTATACAGGATTTATATAGCACCAACAGTTTGCTCAGCGCTTTACAATATAACAGGAGACAATACAGCAACAATACAGTTCAATACAAGAGGGATAGGAGGGCCCTGATCCTGGGAGCTTACAATCTAGGAGGGATGGTCCACTGTTGTCACTGTCAGGAAGGCGGTCTAGGTCTAAACCATGGGTCTCCAAACTTTGGAAATAAAGGGCCGGCTTACTGTTCTTCAAACTTTAGGGGAGCCGGGAAGTGGCCACTAGGAGTAGAAAGTGCCCTGGTATTAGTGGGAGTAAACAATGCCTTCATCGGGAGTAAAAAAAATTACATCATTGGTGTCAGTGGGAAAATTAGTTCCCCATCCGTGGTGTCAGTGGGAGGAATAGTTCTCCCATTGTTGGTGTCAGTGGGAGGAATAGTGCCCCATCATTGGTATCAGTGGGAGGAATAGTGCCCCATTGTTGGTGTCAGTGGAAGGAATAGTTCCCCCATTGTTGGTGTCAGTGGGAGGAATAGTGTCTCATTTTTGGTGTTAGTGGAAGGAATAGTTCCCCATTGTTGGTGTCAGTGGAAGGAATAGTTCCCCCATTGTTGGTGTCAGTGGGAGGAACAGTGCCTCATTTTTGGTGTCAGTGGAAGGAATAGTTCCCCCATTGTTGGTGTCAGTGGAAGGAATAGTTCCCCATTGTTGGTGTCAGTGGGAGGAATAGTTTCCCCATTGTTGGGGTCAGTGGGAGGAATAGTTCCCCATTGTTGGTGTCAGTGGAAGGAATAGTGCATTGTATCAGTGGAAGGATTAGTGTCCCAAGGGCCGTATAAAGGCAAGCAAAAGGCCACATCCAGCCCGCGGGCCACAGTTTGGGGACCTCTGGTCTAAACCCATTCACTAAAATCTTATAGAAGCTTTAACATTAATGTCACTTCAAAAGTTATTTTCAGTCTCTTTAAATATGCTACTTTCAGTACACCAATCCCTGGTGATCCTGCTATGAAGGTACTTCCTGTCATAGGGTGGCAACATTCTGTATTTGTCTCTTAATTCATCCTTGGTGATCCTGCCATGAAGGTCCTTGTTCAGGCGCTTCTTGTTCCAGGGTGACAACTCTCTGCACCTGTCTCCTAATTGTACGCCTGTGTTGTCATCCTGTGACATGAGCTTCTAATGGGGACTACAAGTAGCTGTGCTCACACTCATTTCCCAGGCATGGTCCACCGTTGTCACAATCAGGAACTCGGTCCAGACCCCTAAAATCTCATATAAGCTTTAACATGTCAGTTTCATTACAACAGTTATTTTCAATCTTTTTCTACATATTCAACTTTTATCAAAATAGTCCCTGGTGATACTACCATGGAGGTCCTTGTGCATGCACTTCCTGTTATAGGGTGACAACGCTCTGTCCCTGCCTTCCAATTGTGCTCATGTGTTGTCACCCTGCCTCATGGGATTCTGATGGAGACTACAAGTGTCTGTGCTGACACATGTTCCCCAGGCATGGTCCTTTCTACATGTTCAGGTATGCAGGGTATGTTGCACAGTGGCTGAGTGTTTAGCATTTCTGTCTGGCAGAGCTAGAGACATTGGTTTGAATCCCAACCATGGCACCACCTGCCTGGAATTTGCATGTTCTCCCTGTGCCTGTGCAGTGTTGTATTTAGGTTTTGTGCTGCCCTAGGCAACACAAAAATCATCTACCCCCACAGACACCGACCAACACAACCCCCCTTCCCCCTCCCGCGGAGAGAGCCTGACATTAACCAACAACACCCCTGCCTCCCACCCGGGAGAGCCCTCCACCACCAATCCCCCTTCCCAGTGACAGAGAGACGCCCATCCTCACAGCTCTGGACATCCCGGGGACTGAGAGTCAGGCTCTACATACACCATGAAGCAGGATCCCACCTGGTTCCCGTGGTGTGTGTGTCCCTTCTTTCATTCCTTCCTCCGGGGGGAAGTGCTGCCCCCCCAAAAAAATGCCGCCCTAGTCAAGTGCCTTGTTTGCCTTATGGTAAATTTGACCCTGTGCCTGCGTGGGTTTCCTCCAGGTACTCCAGTTTCCTCCCACACTCCAAAGACATGCTGGTAGGTGAATTGGCTCCTGTCTAAATTGGCCCTAGTATGTGTATGTATGAATATGGCAGCACAGTGGCTAAATGGTTAGCTTTTGGGTATTATAGCACTTTAACTCCTATGGGCAGCACATGGACATGCACATGGGCTCAAAATGTTTGTTGGACCTTCATCAGAACCTATGAAAATAGCGATCTCCTCCGTGGCCAACCCAGGCGATCGATCTGACCAAGAGGAAATCGCAGTTTCCATTTGGACTTCTTCTTTTCCTCACCTGGCTGGCTCTGGATTGAACACGCTGGAATTCTCGGGTTTATTTAAGATAAGAGGATGAAAGACAATGAAACTAAAGGCGACAAACCCGACAAACACACCCAGATGATAAAAATACCGGAGCAGTTAATTATCCGTAGAACATTCTGGGCTGTTCCTGCTGTCAGCTGATGGAACATATAATAGACTTTGGGAAAATGTATGTTAAGGATTATCCCCAGCGGTGAGGGAAATGGCAGATAAACCAAACCATTCCAACAAATGACAGCGAGGTCTCTGCAATCCAGACAGAAATTTGGGGATTTTTTAATTTATTTTATTTGAGGTACTTATATAGTCCCATCAATTTACGCAGCACTTTACATATATATTGTACATTCACATCAGTCCCTAACCCTCAAGGGGCGTACAATCTAAGGTCCCTAACTCACATTCATACATACACATACTAGGGACAATTTAGACAGGAACCAATTCACCTACCAGCATGTCTTTGGAGTGTGGGAGGAAACCCACACAGGCACAGGGAGAACATGCAAACTCCAGGCAGGTGGTGCAGTGGTCAGGATTTGAACCATAAATAAATATATCAGCACCAAACTCCCTATACCAATAATTACTACACCCTAAAAGAAAAGTCAAACACTTTCACCCTTGAAAGCTAACATGAATATAAACCTTTTCTCATAAATGAAAATACCCAAATCATAAGTGTTCCAAATGTCCTCAATCACAATAAATTCCCAAAGAAAATTATATTAAAAATCAGTCTCCATATAATAAAGTCTTTTCTTCCTCCAAAATAAATGTCTTTTCTTTCCTTTAGCCACCGTGATGTATCCAGATTTTCTTGTACCTCAAAAAAATATACTCAAAATAGTGTATTACCCTTTATAAATAATTTACGTGCCACTAATTGTAAATCATGCAAAAAAATGCAAAGCATGTGCAAAACACATGTGAAGGGAAGAAGAAAAAGAGGAAGAAAAAAAATATATATAAAATATACTCTATATACAGTTGCAAGAAAAAGTATGTGAACCCCTTGGGATTACATGGAGTTTTGCATGCATTGGGCATAAAATGTGCTCTGAACGTCATCTAAGTCACAACAATAGAAGAACACAGTCTGCTGAACATAATACTACACAAACATTAGATGTTGCCATGGTTTAATTGCACATAACATGTAAACATTCACAGTGCAGGGAGGAAAAAGTATGTGAACCTTTGGACTTAATAACTGGTTGACCCTCCTTTGGCAGCAATAACCTCAACCAAACATTTCCTGTAGTTGCAGATCACACCTGCACAACGATCTGGAGTAATTTTGGACCACTGATCTTCACAAAACTGTTTCAGTGTAGCAACATTCTTGGGATGTGTGGTGTGAATCGCTCTCTTAAGGTCATGCCACAGCATTTCAATCGGGTTGAGGTCAGGACTCTGACTGGGCCACTCCAGAAGGCGTATTCTGTGCTGTTGCAGCCATTGTTTTGTTGAATTACTTGTATGCTTTGGGTCATTGTCCTGTTGCATCACCCATCCTCTGCGGAGCTTCAGTTGGCAGACAGATGGTCGTACATTTTCCTGCAAAATGTCTTGATAAACTCTGGAATTCATTTTCCCATCAATGACAACAATCCGTCCAGGCCCTGAGGCAGCAAAGCAGCCCCAAACCATGATGCTCCCTCCTCCATGTTTCACAGTGGGGATGAGGTTTTGATGTTGGTGTGCTGTGCCTTTTTTTCTCCACACATAGTGTTGTGTGTTCTTCCCAAACAACTCAATCTTGGTTTCATCTGTCCACAGTATATTTTGCCAGTAGTGCTGTGGAACATCCAGGTGCTCTTTTGCAAACTTCAAACGTGCTGCAATATTCTTTTTGGACAGCAATGGCTTTCTCTGTGGTGTCCTCCCATGTACTCCATTCTTGTTTAATGTTTTCCTTACTGTAGATGTGTCAACAAAAATGTTAGCATGTGCCAGAGATTTCTGTAGGTCTTTAGCTGACACTCTGGGATTCTCCTTTACCTCATGCAGCATTCTGCGCTGTGCTCTTGCAGTCATTTTTACAGGACGACCACGCCTAGGGAGAGAAGCAACAGTGCTAAACTTTCTCCATTTGTAGACAGTCTGTCTTACCGTGGACACATGAACATCAAGGCTCAAGGAGATACTTTTGTAACCCTTTCCAGCTTCATGCAAGTCAACAATTCTTGATCATAGGTCTTCTGAGAGCTCTTTTCTGCGGGGCATGGTTCACATCAGACAGTGCTTCTTGAAACCAGTAAACCCAAACAGGTGTGTGTTTTTTAAGGGCAGGACAGCTGTCAGCAACACATCCAATATCATCACACTTATATGAAAAGGGAGGTGCAGCGCTGTATAACTAAACAAATAATGAATGATTACACAATAGTAAACAGTGACTGTAAGTTAATAATGCCACTAGATGGTGGCTATAAGGTGAAGAGAGTGAAAACAGTCCAATGAAGGGGTGCTCTTAAGATCCGGGGTGATCTTCAGACGTCCAATATACAGGACCATCAGGTGATAAAATATAAAGACTGCGCACTCACCAGATACGCAATCTTTATGCGCATTTGTATGAAAATATCACTAGACCTCCTGTGTCATCATCCTGGTCTGGTCAGATCTGGTCAGCATATCCCTCATGGCCTGGTACCTGGATGGATGCAGCTGTTCTGTAGATTTGGCCGGTTCCCACCAGAACTCAAATAAATAGAAAGGGCCACATAGTGTAATATCCTCAGGTATCTTTATTGGAGGCACAGGATAGCAGAAAATCCAACATACAAAAAAATACTGACCCAGGTATGAATCAAAGATGGCCGCCGGAGCCCCTCGTGGCGCCGGCGGTGAAGCGTCTAACCTGCTGTAGCTATAGGGATAGCTACAGCAGGTTGGACGCTTCACCGCCGGCGCCACGAGGGGCTCCGGCGGCCATCTTTGATTCATACCTGGGTCAGTATTTTTTTGTATGTTGGATTTTCTGCTATCCTGTGCCTCCAATAAAGATACCTGAGGATATTACACTATGTGGCCCTTTCTATTTATTTGAGTTCTGGTGGGAACCGGCCAAATCTACAGAACAGCTGCATCCATCCAGGTACCAGGCCATGAGGGATATGCTGACCAGATCTGACCAGACCAGGATGATGACACAGGAGGTCTAGTGATATTTTCATACAAATGCGCATAAAGATTGCATATCTGGTGAGTGCGCAGTCTTTATATTTTATCACCTGATGGTCCTGTATATTGGACGTCTGAAGATCACCCCGGATCTTAAGAGCACCCCTTCATTGGACTGTTTTCACTCTCTTCACCTTATAGCCACCATCTAGTGGCATTATTAACTTACAGTCACTGTTTACTATTGTGTAATCATTCATTATTTGTTTAGTTATACAGCGCTGCACCTCCCTTTTCATATATATGCTATTGAAGGTTTGATACGGTGCCTTTTCTGGTGTACAGCCGCTGCTTATTATACAGTATCACATAAGCGCTCACTTATCTTTTGTTTTTCCTGAATATCATCACACTGATTGGGGTCAAGGTTGGCTCACTCCTGGCTCCAATTAGCTCTGGGAGAAGTCATTAAGCTAGGGCCTCACATACTTTTTCCTCCCTGCACTGTGAATGTTTACATGTTATGTGCAATTAAACCATGGCAACATCTAATGTTTGTGTAGTATTATGTTCAGCAGACTGTGTTCTTCTATTGTTGTGACTTAGATGACGTTCAGAGCACATTTTATGCCCAATTCATGCAAAACTCCACGTAATCCCAAGGGGTTCACATACTTTTTCTTTCAACTGTATAAAAAAAAATCTGTATAAATAAAATTATATAATATCTTCAGTATAAAATAAATCGTGAATATACTCCAATTGTGAACAATAAACAGTGATTCACTTCAATCTAGTGTGAAACCACACTTAATAACAAAAAGTGTTCCAACTACCAAACCAAACTCTATCCAAAACGTTCCTTATTTATTTGTGCAAGCAAAGATATAGATTAAATAAAGTGTTCCACTGCAACTGGTATAAAAGTGAATAATTACCCTATATCAGTAACAAAACGGCATTTCTCACATAAAGGATGAAAACATTCTCCAGGGTCCAAATTATTCCTGTAGTTTCTCCTCCATTCTCCTCATGGAATAAATCAGGGATTTAGAGATGATGGTGTATAGATTATATAACATTTATTTAGCAACTTCCATTAAAATCTGGAGATAACAGCTCCCAATGACAGAGACAGCTCAAATGTTTGTATTATCAAACATAATGATTACATTTACATTTCATGATTAGCATTACATTTCTATAATACATGGAAATTTCCCCATTTTTTTGTCATTTTAAAAACTTTGCAAGTACCGAAAAATACCTGTTGAGCTGGCAGAAATCCAGCGAGCTCCTAACTTCCTGTAGTAGGCTGACCACGCTGCCTCTGCTGCACTAAAATCACAAGCTGTGTAATCACCCCCTACCTGCTGTACTGGAGAACTACGCCAATCCCCAGCCCCCTCCACGTGGTATATTGATTCCTTTCCCAGCATAACAATTCTGCTGCCTTGCTCCCAGCAGCCTCCACACACACTGGGGTTTATTTACTAAAGCTGGAGAGTCCAAAATCAGACTCCCTTCTGCATAGAAACCAATCAGCTTCCAGGTTTCATTGCCAAAGCTTCACTGAACAAGCTGAGGTTAGAAGCTGATTGGTTTCTATGCAGAAGGGAGTCTGATTTTGGACTCTCCAGCTTTAGTAAATAAACCCCACTGTGTCTAGGGAAGGGACTCTTGGGAGATGTAGTTCTGGGGTTGTGTCTAGATCACCAGGAACTGACCAGGCAGTTGCCCCTGCAAGCCTGGTGATGATGTCATGGGGAGTAATTAAACCTCATCTAGAAGGGGGAGCAGGCGGATCGGTGTCAATCTGGGGAATGCATGAACATACACTTTAAAATGGCAGTTAGAAAGTCATAGAAAAACAAGAAACGTCATCCACCAACTAGTCAGAATCTCTCTTCTGTCTTTATTGTTACAATTGTTGCTGCTTCTCATGTCATGTGAATCGATGTGAAGTCACCTTCCTCTGTCATTGGACAGGATTTCATCCTGGAGCACTACAGTGAAGACGGTGCTGATTATGAAAATGAACTGGCCGACCTGATGGACCTCAGACAGGTATGATTACATGTGATTGTTCAATGTTAACCGCTCATTTTCAGACCCCATATTAAAGTGTACCTGTCAGTGCAGAGACAGACCTTTTATGGGTTAGGCGGATGATTCTCAACAAGGCTGCTGCAGCTCCTACTGAGTAACTGGGGGACTCTGATGTGATGGAGGGAACACTGATATGATTGGGGCCTTTGATGTGACGGGGGCTGTCATGTATAGGGGTGTGATGTTAAGGGAGGATTCTAATGTGATGGGATGCCGCTAATGTATCTCTGATGTAAAGGAGTTCTCTGATGTATTAGGGGACCTCTGATGTTATGGGGGGGCTCTGATGTAAAGGAGTGCTCTGATGTTATGAGGGGCCTCTGATGTATAGGGGTGACTCTGATGTGATGGGAGGATTCTGGTGTGATGGGACGCTGCTGATGTGATGGGGCCCTCTGATGTAAAGGAGTGCTCTGATGTTATGAGGGGCCTCTGATGTATAGGGGTGACTCTGATGTGAAGGGGGAACTCTGATGTAAAGGAGTTCTCTGATGTATTATTCTGGTGTGATGGGACACTGCTGATATGATAGGGGCCTCTGATGTATACATCTGATGTATAATCACAACTCTGATTTGAAGGGGGAATTCTGATGTAAAGGGGTGTCCTGATATAATTAAGGACTTCTGATGTGATTGGGGGTGGGTAGGGTTCTGATGTATAGGGGTGACTCTGATGTGATGGGAGGCTGTCATGTAGTAGGGAGCCTCTGATGTTAAGGGAGAATTCTGGTGTGATGGGGGGGGGGACTGATGTGATGGGAGGCTCCCATGCATATGGGTGACTTTGATGTTCTGGGGGTTCTTATGTAAAGGATGGGACTGATGGTGCAGCTCTGATGCAAAGGGAGGCTGTAGTGTAGAGGGGTGACTCTGATGTGAGGGGAGGGCTCAGATGTGATTGAGGGAGTCTGATGTCATGGGGGGACTGTGATGTAAAGGGGGACTCTGATGTGGTGGGAAGAACCTCTGATGTGGTGGGGGCTTCTGATGTCATGCTCAGGTTTCCCATTGATAAGTAACATTTACGGTTTTTACATTCCATGCAGGGATGCCTCGAGATTCTGTATACTTTTAAAGGGTGACTTAACCCCTTCCAGTCCGGACACTTTCCCCCCCTTCCAGTCCGGACACTTCCCCCCCCTTCCAGTCCGGACACTTCCCCCCCCTTCCAGTCCGGACACTTCCCCCCCCTTCCAGTCCGGACACTTTTCCCCCCTTCCAGTCTGGACACTTCCCCCCCCCCTTCCAGTCCGGACACTTTTCCCCCCTTCCAGTCCGGACACTTTCCCCCCCTTCCAGTCCGGACACTTTCCCCCCCTTCCAGTCCGGACACTTCCCCCCCCTTCCAGTCCGGACACTTCCCCCCCCTTCCAGTCCGGACACTTCCCCCCCCTTCCAGTCCAGACACTTTTCCCCCCTTCCAGTCTGGACACTTCCCCCCCCCCTTCCAGTCCGGACACTTTTCCCCCCTTCCAGTCTGGACACTTCCCCCCCCCCCCCCCCTTCCAGTCCGGACACTTTCCCCCCCTTCCAGTCCGGACACTTTCCCCCCCGTCCAGTCCGGACACTTTCACCGCCTTCCAGTCCGGACACTTTCCCCCCCTTCCAGTCCAGGCCAATGTTCAGCTTTCAGCACTATCACACTTTGAATGACAATTGCGCGGTCATGCAACACTGTACCCATATGAATTTTTTGCATTTTTTTGAGACAGATAAATCTTTATTTTGGTGGTATTTATTCACCACTGGGATTTTTATTTTTTTTTTGCTATATAAATGAAATTTTGAAAAAAAGTGTTTTTCTTATAAAATTTAGCAAATAAATAATATTTCATTATAAATATTGGCCAAAATTTATTCCGTTATCTTTTTAGTAAAAAAAAAATAACCCAAATTAGTTTATAACCAAAACCTATCATTTTTAAACATTTTTTTTTTACATTTTTATTAAATTTTTTTATATTATTATTTATTTATTTATTTTACATACTGTCACCCTAGCAGTACAGTGTCACCATGGTGACACTGTACTACTTGTGGGGGGTGATGAAGATTTGTTTTTTTTTTTGTTACACTGATTGCTTTTACACCCATAAAGGCTGTAAAAGCAATCATTTCTCCTTCTCTCTGGCTGCATTCTTGCAGCCATTGAGAAATACTGTGAGAGCTGTGATTGATCACAGCTTGTCACATGGTACAAGGCTGTTGTGAATAACCTTGTACCATTTGACCTCTGTGATCCTTCAGATTTCACACGTAGTAAGCAATGATGTCACAAGTGACATCTTGCTTATTACTCTGCATGTGATCACTGATTGGCCAATCAGTGATCACATGATCGGGACCTCGCAGAGAGGTCCTGTATGACGATCGGTGTTCCACTTTGTCCGGAGGACACAGCGGGCACTGGATCGTGGTGCTGTGCGCTCCCAGGGAGCGCGCACAAACAGGGGGTGGGGTGGCCGTTTATAAACAGCCACCCGACCCTGCACTGCCATCGTCTGGCCGTTTATATACAACGGCCGGACGGGAGGTGGTTAAAGAAGGCTGAGAGATGCTGGGTTAGGCAGAGGAGGTTTCAGGATGATTGTACTATGGGACCGTATTTGTCAGAGTGACGTAACGCAAACCCGTCAATCATTCCACCTTTTGCTATCCCTGGGCCTGTGACACCTTTCTCCTTTGTATTCATCAGATACATCTGACAGCACCAGTGTCCGATGCCTGGTCCCCCCCCCCCCTCTCTGCTCTGTGGTTCCTTCCATCAGCCTGCAAATCCTGTAGTCGGGGAGGGGTCAGTGGAAGGAACCACAGGACATAGAGGGGGGATCAAGAATCTGACACTTCTGGAAGTGTCGGATGCAGAAGAATCTTCTGGTGAATAGAAAAGAGAACAGCATTACGGGCAGTAGGACAGATAGGTATTAAAAGTCTATTTTTGTTTTTTTGGTGTCCACACAGCAAGGTCCCTTTACTATCCTGAGCAGCCAATCACTTGTTGCATTTTAGACCCATGCTGCAAAGCTGACCCATGTAAAACAGGGAGAAGCAAATTCCAGCTGAACTTTTGTCCATCTTGGGAATTCTTATGGAAAACAAAAACTGCTGCCAGTTACCGTGCTGCTGTATTAATCAATTATTATGAATGATTGACAGCAACTCATTATTATTTAATTACATTGAAGCCCCAGTGGGCGGTCCGCCATGGTTGTGGCTATATGTGCCTGTAGCGGTCGCATTCTTCCTAAGGGGTTAATCGTGTAATGTTCAGAAGATCTGATAACTGAGGAATTTTGACCCTCTCATCTGTCAGTTTCTGACACTCGTACTTGCAGATTGTGAAAGGTAAATAGCAACTAGACTGGTTGTACAAGTTGACATGCCACAGTGCCCTATATATGTTATCTGTAAGCAGCATTCTTTGCAGTGAACACCAATGTAAGGAGCTTCTTCCCACTGACCACCAATGTAAGGGGCATTCTTCCCACTGATCATCCATGTAAGGGACATTCTTCCCACTGATCATCCATGTAAGGAGCATTCTTCCCACTGACCCCCAATGTAAGGAACATTCTTCCCACTGACCACCAATGTAAGGGACATTCTTCCCACTGACCCCCAATGTAAGGAGCATCTTCCCACTGACCACCAATGTAAGGAGCATCTTCCCACTGACCCCCAATGTAAGGAGCATCTTCCCACTGACCACCAATGTAAGGGGCATTCTTCCCACTGACCACCAATGTATGGAGCATTCTTCCCACTGACCACCAATGTAAGGGGCATTCTTCCCACTGACCCCCAATGTAAAGGAGCATTCTTCCCACTGACCACCAATATAAGGGATATTCTTCCCACTGAACTCCAATGTAAGGGACATTCTTCCCACTGACCCCCAATGTAAGGGACATTCTTCCCACTGACCCCCAATGTAAGGGACATTCTTCCCACTGACCACCAATATAAGGGGCATTCTTCTCACTGACCCCCAATGTAAGGGACATTCTTCTCACTGATCACCAATGGAAGGGACATTCTTCCCACTGACCCCCAATGTAAGGTGCATTCTTCCCACTGACCACCAATATAAGGGGCATTCTTCTCACTGACCCCCAATGTAAGGAGCATCTTTCTACTGACCACCAATGTAAGGGGCATTCTTCCCACTGACCCCAATGCAAGGAGCATCTTCCCACTGAACTCCAATGTAAGGGGCATTCTTCCCACTGATCACCAATGTAAGGGGCATTCTTCCCACTTATCACCAATGTAAGGGGCATCCTTCCAACTGACCACCAATGTAAGGGGCATTCTTCCCACTGACCACCAATGTAAGGGGCATTCTTCCCGCTGATCACCAATGTAAGGGACATTCTTCCCACTGATCACCAATGTAAGGGGCATTCTTCCCGCTGATCACCAATGTAAGGAGCATCTTCCCACTGACCACCAATGTAAGGGGCATTCTTCCCACTGACCACCAATGTAAGGGGCATTCTTCCCACTGACCACCAATGTAAGGGACATTCTTCCCACTGATTACCCTTGTAAGGGGCATTCTTCCCACTGACCACCAATGTAAGGGGCATTCTTCCCACTGATCACCAATGTAAGGGGCATCCTTCCAACTGACCACCAATGTAAGGGGCATTCTTCCCACTGACCACCAATGTAAGTAACCTTCTTCCCACTGACTACAAATGTAAGGAGCATTCCTCCCACTGACCACCAATGTAAGGGGCATTCTTCCTACTGACCACCAATGTAAGGAGCATTCTTCCCACTGACCACCAATGGAAGGATCATTCTTCCCACTGACTACCAATGTAAGGGGGCACTTTTCCCATAGACAACCAATTTATTGGTTCCCTTCTCCCACTGATTAGCAATGTAAAGAGACTTTTCTGCACTGACCACATATTAAATAGAGCATTTCATCGACCCACCAGTGTAAGTGGGGACTTTGCTGACTACTAATGTAAGGGAACTCCATCATTTTCACTCTCTGCATTTCATTTCATTTCATTTCATTGACTATTTCAGCTTCCTGTTCATGCCAGTGTACTGTTAGCTGTAGATATGGTAATTATTAGCAGGGGTTCCCTGAGACCTGAAAGTTATTTCAAGGGGTTGTCCATGTTAAAAAATTTGAGAAATTTTGAAGAGTAGAATGGGCGCAAGCCTCTGATTGGTGGCTGGTCTTTACCTCCATGTTTGTTCCTTCTCAGTTTCTGCTATTTCCCGGGATGTGGGAGTCATGGAAAGATATCTGGTGGTCTTAATAAATCTCGATCCGAAAGTGAAAGAATTTTTGGGGGGATTTTAGGAGAGGCCCTTAGCAGCCTCCCCTCCTGTGATAGCATACCACGGCCGGCCGGTGACTTCATTGCTGAAGAATCCTATCTGTTTCTTTAATGTGATGATGTAGAATTCCCTCCACTTTCTCTTAAGGACAGGAGGGGGATTTAAAAAATGTGCATATAGTGGCCCCAGACTTTGGCAGCTGATAGGATGGCCCCCAGACCTTGGGTGTTATGATAGAATGGCCCCCCCCAGACTTTGGCCATTATGATAGGACAGCCCCCCCAGACTTTGACCATTATGATAGGACGGCCCCCCCAGACTTTGGCTGTTATGATAAGACGGCCCTCCCCAGACTTTGGCTGTTATGATAGGACGGCCCCCCCAGACGTTAGCCGTTATGATAGGACCGCCCCCCAGACTTTGGCCGTTATGATAGGACAGCCCGCCAGACTTTGGCTGTTATGATAGGACAGCCCCCCCCCAGACTTTGGCCGTTATGATAGGACGGCCCCCCCAGACTTTGGCTGTTATGATAGGATGCCCCCCCAGACTTTGGCTGTTATGATAGGACGGCCCCCCCAGACCTTGGTGTTATAATAGGACGGCCCCCTCAGACTTTGGCTGTTATGATAGGATGGCCCCCAGACTTTGGCCATTATGATAGGACAGCCCACCAGACTTTGTCTGTTATGATAGTACAGCCCCCCCAGACTTTGCCCGTTATGATAGGACAGCCCCCCAGACTTTGGGCGTTATGATAGTACAGCCCCCCAGACTTTGGCTGTTATGATAGGACAGCCCCCCCCAGACTTTGACCGTTATGATAGGACGGCCCCCCCAGACTTTGGCTGTTATGATAGGACGGCCCCCCCAGACTTTGGCTGTTATGATAGGACGGCCCCCCCAGACTTTGGCTGTTATGATAGGACAGCCCCCCCCAGACTTTGACTGTTATGATAGGATGGCCCCCCCAGACTTTGGCTGTTATGATAGGACGGCCCCCCCAGACTTTGGCTGTTATGATAGGACGGCCCCCCCAGACTTTGGCTGTTATGATAGGACGGCCTCCCCAGACTTTGGCTGTTATGATAGGACAGCCCCCCAGACTTTGACCGTTATGATAGGATGGCCCCCCAGACCTTTGGCGTTATGATAGGATGGCCCCCCCAGACCTTGGGCGTTATGATAGGATGACCCACCCAGACTTTGACCATTATGATGGAAGGCCCCCCTGACTCTTTCCAAAAAGCGCATCGGGTGAAAACGCGGAGATGTGAACCTGTCCCATAGGAAATCATGTTAAATGGACTGTAGTGCATTTCTGCAAAACGCTGCGGAAAATGCTTAGGTGTGAATCTAGACTCACACTTTAACCCGACTGGGCTGCAGCCATCCAGCACAGAGGGAGGTGAATGGTCACCTTGTGTTGCTTTACATGTTTTCTGGCAGACAGACTGCATCTTTATTTAGCTGTTGGGTTAGGAGTTGCCCCTCTCGTGTTACATTGTCGTCATATTTCAGATTGTGGAAGGTGTCACGCTGGTTGTCTCCTTGTTTGCAGGCATGCCGGACGCCCAGCAGAGACGAATCTGGAATAGATATGCTAATAAGTTATTTCCAACAGCTCGGGTTCATGGAGAACCGGTTCTTCCCCTCCAGCAGGCACATGGGGATCCTCTTCACATGGTACGTTCACAATTGCCAAATTAAAATGTATCAAAAGCCGAAATTTGTATTTTCTTAGATGTACCTATAGAGTGTCTCCAGTTTGTGGCTTAGAGCCCCTGTCAGGTTTTTATTGCTTTAGCTACATGTATAAGAGGTGTGCTGGAAGCAGAAGAGGCACTAGATCTCCTTTTACGAATATCCACTGTTGTGAACGATCGTCTCATTGATCAAGCTGATTCACTTTGGTTAGACTACATACATGTACCAGAGCACCCCCCAAAAGAAGGGGATTCCCGAGAGAAGTCCAAGTATGTAAGGAGCAGCAAGAGCACCACACCAATAGTCATAGAGTCTAAAATGTTTTTTTTTCATTAGATATTCATTGGGATAAGAGAATCAACACCTCGTGGAGATTCAGTCCTTCTTCATCAGGGCTTTTCTATTTTGTAACCCCAAAAATGGCTGCACTCCATTCGATTGTGATGATAGTTGTGTATATATCCACTTCAGCTCCGGAAGATTTTACCCCCTTCATGACCAGGGCAATTTTTGCTATTCGGCACTGTGCTACTTTAACTTCAGCTCTGGAAGATTTTACCCCCTTCATGACCAGGGTGATTTTTGCTATTCAGCACTGTGCTACTTTAACTGGCAATGTCATGCAACACTGTACCCACTTAAAAGGTATACCATTTTTTTCACACAAATAGAGCTTTCTTTAATGATATTTGATCACCACTGTTTTATATATACATATAAAACAGTATATATATATATATTTTAGGTACTTATATAGCGCTGTCAATTTACGCAGCACTTTACATATATATTGTACATTCACATCAGTCCCTAACCCTCAAGGGGTGTACAATCTAAGGTCCCTAACTTACATTCATATACAAGGGCCAATTTAGACAGGATCCAAGTAACCTACCAGCATGTCTTTGGAGTGTGGGAGGAAACCCACACAGGCACAGGGAGAACATGCAAACTCCAGGCAGGTGGTGCTGTGGCTGGGATTCAAACCAACGACCCGAGTACTGCCAGGTGGAAGTTCTAACCATTTAGCCACTGTGCTGTGTATATATATATATATATTTCAAACACTGTATATGTAGTGTAAAAACACTATATATATATAAAACACTGTTGTGTGTGTGTATGTATGTATATATATATATATATACAGTCATGGCCGAAATTGTTGGCACCCTTGATATTTTTCCTGAAAATCAAGTATTTCACACAAAAAAGGTATTGCATTAACACATGTTTTGCTATACACATGTTTATTCCCTTTGTATGTATTGGAACAAATATAAAACAGAGGCAGAAAAGCAAATATGACATAATGTCACACAAAACCCCAAAAATGGGCTGGACAAAAGTATTGGCACCCTTAACTTAATATTTGGTTGCACACCCTTTGGAAAACATAACTGAAATCAGTCGCTTCCTATAACCATCAATAAGCTTCTGACACCTCTCACCCGGAATTTTGGACCACTCTTCCTTTGCAAACAGCTCCAGGTCTCTCTTATTGGAAGGACACCTTTTCCCAACAGCAATTTTAAGATCTCTCCACAGGTGTTCAATGGGATTTAGATCTGGGCTCATTGCTGGCCACTTCAGAACTCTCCAGCGCTTCTTTGCCATCCATTTCTGAGTGCTTTTTGACGTATGTTTGGGGTCATTGTCCTGCTGGAAGACCCAGGATCTTGGACGCAAACCCAGCTTTCTGACACTGGGCCCTACAGTGCGACCCAAAATCCTTTGGTAATCCTCAGATTTCATGATGCCTTGCACACAGTCAAGGCACCCAGTGCCAGAGGCAGCAAAACAACCCCAAAACATCATTGAACCTCCACCATATTTTACCGTAGGTACTGTGTTTTGTTCTTTGTAGGCCTCATTCCGTTTTCGGTAAACAGTAGAATGATGTGCTTTACCGAAAAGCTCTATCTTGGTCTCATCTGTCCACAAGACGTTTTCCCAGAAGGCTTTTGGCTTACTCAAGTACATTTTGGCAAACTGTAGTCTTGCTTTTTTATGTCTCTGTGTCAGCAGTGGGGTCCTCCTGGGTCTCCTGCCATAGCGTTTCATTTCATTTAAATGTCGACGGATAGTTCGCGCTGACACTGATGCTCCCTGAGCCTGCAGGACAGCTTGAATGTCTTTGGAACATGTTTGGGGCTGCTTATCCACCATCCGGACTATTCTGCGTTGCAATCTTTCATCAATTTTCCTCATCCGTCCACGACCAGGGAGATTAGCTACAGTGCCATGGGTTGCAAACTTCTTGATAATGTTGCGCACTGTGGACAAAGGCAAATCTAGTTCTCTGGAGATGGACTTGTAACCTTGAGATTGTTGATATTTTGCCACAATTTTGGTTCTCAGGTCCTCAGACAGTTCTCGTCTCCTCTTTCTGTTGTCCATGCTTAGTGTGGCACAGACAGACACACAATGCAAAGGTTAAGTGAACGTCTCTCCTTTTTATCTGCTTTCAGGTGTGATTTCTATATTGCCCACACCTGTTACTTGCCCCAGGTGAGTTTACAGGAGCATCACATGCTTGTAACATTCTTATTTATCCGCAGTTGTGAAAGGGTGCCAATACTTTTGTCCAGCCCATTTTTGGAGGTTTGTGTGACATTATGTCGAATTTGCTTTCTTTCCTCCCTTTTTTTGTTTTGTCCCAATACACACAAAGGGAATAAACATGTGTATAGCAAAACATGTGTTAATGCAATACGTTTCGTGAGAAATACATGATTTCCTGGAGAAATATCAAGGGTGCCAACAATTTCGGCCATGACTGTATATCCTGAAAAAAATAAAAAACAGAAACTGTTGACAAAAAAAACCTTTATTCTATTTTCTGCTATAAAACACATCCGATAACAAAATCTAATTTCTTCATAAATTTAGGCCAAACTGTATTCTTCTACACAGCTTTGGTAAAAAAAAAATCCCAATAAGTGTATATTAATTTGATTGTGAAAATTATAACGTCTACAAACGATGGTGCATATACTGGAATTTGTATTTATTTATTTTTATACTAGTAATGGCGGTGATCAGCAACTTATAGTGGGACTGTGATAGTGCGATGGGCAATATGACACTAACTGATGCTGGGTGGGAACTGACTAACTGCCACTGACATCTCCAGTGACACTCATGCAGTGATCAGTGCCGATAGTAGACTCTGTCACCGTACTAATGACATTGACTGGGAAGGGGTTAACATCAAGGGGCAATCAAAGGGTTAACTTTGTGCCTAACAATGTGTAATGTGTGCTGCTTTTACTGCTAGATGTGACTGTTCCATCTCCCTGTTTGCAGGGAGAAAAAAACAGGCACATTGCTGATCTCCGCTCAGAGCCCTGTGCTGTTTGTCAACACTGTCATTCCCTAAGCTGATCAACAGCCATAAATCATTGGCTGGGACCTGCTGATCGGCTTGTGCTATAGCGAATGACAGCACAGAGGGGCGGCGGCCTCGAGTGCATCCCCTACGCATGAATGCCAGATCATGCACATCTATGTGATGTGGCATGGCGGGGCTGCTCTGCTGCAGTAAAACTGTGGTAGACGCTCCACAAGTAGATATAATCAGATCCTACCACCTGCATGGTCTGTACAACATGGATTCCACGCTGCACAAACTGTTGGTGGTAGGATCCGATTATCTACATCGGTTCACTCTGTGCGGCTTCCACTGTGACTTGATGAGACTTTTATGTTATGTGACTTTGGCTTTGGTTAAAAACCCTCTGAAGTCAGATACTGTTGCGGGGCAGCACAGTGGCTAAATGGTTAGCACTTCCCCTGGCAGTACTCGGGTTGTTGGTTCAAATCCCAACCATGGCACCTCCTGCCTGGAGTTTGCATGTTCTCCCACAGTCCAAAGACATGCTGGTAGATTAATTGGCTCCTGTCTAAATTGTCCCTAGTATGTGTATGTATGAATGTGAGTTAGGGACCTTAGATTGTACGCCCCTTGAGGGTTAGGGACTGATGTGAATGTACACATATTCTTGGTTCTTTCTACATGTTGGGGTATGTAGAGTATGTAGCACAGTGGCTGAGTGGTTAGCACCTGGCAGTACTAGGCTTGTTGGTTCAAATCCCAACCATGGCACCACCTGCCTGAAGATTTCATGTTCTCCCTGTGCCTGCGTGGGTTTCCTCTGGGTACTCCGGTTTCCTCTCACACTCCAAAGACATGCTGGTAGGTGAATTGGATCCTGTCTAAATTGGCCCTAGTATGTGTATGTATGAATGTGAGTTAGGGACCTTAGATTGTACGCCCCTTGAGGGTTAGGGACTGATGTGAATGTACAATATATATATGTAAAGTGCTGCGTAAATTGATGGCGCTATAACAGTACCTGAAATAAATAAATCAGAGTTCCATGGATTAAGACAGTTACAACTTTTATGATTTTAACATTGCAGTCTATGGCAATGAAGTCGCACCAAAAACGGTGAAAGGTAGTGCAGGAACTTCTTCTTCTGCAACTTGAGACACATTGATTAAGACGGCACCCATTCAAATGAATATGTTTTAAGTTGTCATGTCACTTTGTGTCTCAAGTTGCATCAGGTTACATGATAAGTCACATCGTTGTGAATTGGGGCCAATAAAAAAAACTGTTTTGGACTCATTGACCATTGATGTGGTGCTCTTACCGCTACATAAATGTTCAGTTTTTATTGTTGTCTATGTTCCCCCCGGGGAGATTCAGCCTCTCTGTTAGTCCTGGTGACCTTGCCGAGCACCCCACTGCATGCGTGTTCCAGACTGTTAGTGGGCACGTAATGAATGGTGGCCTCTCTTCTACCTGGCCATGACTTTCTGTCCGCTGTATTACACTGCTCTCCATGCGGTGCCCCCCGCTTGGCCATATTGACCACAGCCAACACAAAAACCACACCATGCATGAGAAACTGCCCACCCACCCTCAGCTTCTAGGAAGCATGCACAGTGCACCCTCCATGCCAACTATGGGCAGCCAGTGCATCGGAGGAGGGTAAAACGGAGAACAGGTATGCCAGAGCAGGCAGGGTGATATGCCCATCTAAAACATGTAGAAGGGGGCACCGTTCTGTAGTTTTGCCATGGGCGCTGGATGGCCCTGTCCAGTACTGCTTGTAATGTCATGTTTTCCTTTATGGCTTTGTAATGGCCTTCAAAGCTTAACTCCAGGGACATTTCAAACGTACCTTTGCAATGGGACTACCCCTGTATTGCAAGGGTTAAATGCTTTTTTTTTTGTCTAGGGTACCATTAAAAAGCAGTAAAACTGCTTCTTGTTCAGCTTTAATTGAGGTCTATGACTCAGGAATGGTCAGTGCTTGTTCAGCCACCCAGGCATGTATGACTGGAAGCCTGACCACAAATGAATATGGCTTCTGTTTCTTTGCCACATCAAAGGGTGAGGTCATACATTTAAAGGAAAACATAAAATTGATGGAGTATATTGATTTGTAGATTCTAAGATGGGCAATGGCTAAAAAACGGTGCATTCACAGCTTTGATTATGAATGAGAGAAGATGTCGGTATTGATATGTTAGAGAAGGATAACTGACCTAAAGTAAATCCAAGGCCATTTTCTTTAGACTTGGAAATCATTAGAGAATGGCTGAGGCTCTTGCAGGTCTCGGTCCTGTAGACGCAACAAGTAGTGAGAGGAGGACCCTCTTAGAGAAACACCCTCAGTGGAACATTTCCTTCCTCATCGACGAATCTTCTATAGAGAAAATGGTTCCATTGCGTCTTGTTCTTCTGTCATTTTAGGTACGACTCATTCACTGGCGTTCCCATCAGCCAACCCAACATCTCTCTCGAGAAAGCCAGCATTCTCTTCAACATCGGTGCCCTCTACACTCAGATCGGAACCCGCTGCAATAGGCAGACAAAGAGCGGCCTGGAGGAAGCAGTCACCATGTTCCAGAAAGCTGCAGGTAAGAAGATGGACATCATAAAGAAGTCAAACATGCTATGACTTTAATAGTAAATAGGATGATAAGAAGGAGGAATGGTTATGGAGTCCTACTGGTCAGTGTGGTTCTACCTGAGGGACACTGTGAGAAGATTATGGACAACTGACCATCACTCTTTTATGAGTTTGTTGGACATCCCATTCTAAAACCATGGCCATTAATATAGAGTTATCTCCCTTTGTAGCTATGCCATCCTTCTCTTTTCTGGGAGGCTTTTGGGTATATGTGGGAATTTGTGCCCATTTGTGAGGTCAGTTACTAATTAACACCAATTGGCGTTCTAATTCAACCCCAAAGTGTACAGTCAGGTTGAGGTCAAACCATGTCTTTATGGAACTGGCTTTGTACACAGGGGCAAAGTCATGGTGGAAGAGCAAAGGGTCTTCACCAAAGGCTGGAAGAGCTGATGATGCATCATTAACAGGACCCTTCACAGGAGACACCTCATGTGGAGGGCTCATTCACGAGCTTTGCCCATGAAGTAGATGTGATTATCAGGTGTTCAAAAACTTTAGCCTAGGGCTATATATGGACTTTTTCTACACCGATCACAAAGTGATGTTTGGGTTGTTGTAGGGCTTCCCTAAGCCTTTCTAAAGTCTCATTCACACATGCAGCTATTTGTGCCATTCTATGTGGTGAGGACATATCAGAGGTGATATGTCGTCTACTTACTGCCTGTTTTAACCCCCAAATTTGCAGACCCACCTCACCACATGGCTTGCATTTGACAACGATAATGCTTGAGAGAGTGAAATGCCATTTAATCATTGCCGCAGCCAAGGAACAAAGCATTGTGGCCATGGAATGTGTGCAGCCCTGAGTGGCTTAGGTGGGTGGTCGGGAGTCATTAAAAACCATGTCTCATCCACTTGCTTTTACCGACCCCAGGCCACCCTGACAGTCAAAGAAAATCAACATCCTTTGTGATTTCCTATATCCTATCTCTCTCTATCCCCTATATCTCTCTCTCTCTCTCTCTCTCTCTCTCTCTCTCTCTCTCTCTCTCTCTCTCTCTCTCTCTCTATCCCCTATACCCCCCCTCTCTCTCCCCCCTCCCCCCCCCAATCTCTCTCTTTCTCTCTCTCTCTCTCCTATACCCCCCCTCTCTCTCTATTATTATTATACAGTATTTATAAAGCGCCAACAGTTCTCTGAGCGCTGTACATTACAAAGGGGGGCAGAACATGTGACAGAACAATACCAATACAATGCAAAACATGAGGGGATCGAGGGCCCTGCTCTTTCGAGCTTACAATCTATCCCCTATATCCTATCTCTCTCTCTCTCTATCCCCTATATCCTCCCTCTCCCCCCCTCTCTCTCTCCCCCCTCTCTCTCTCTCCATCCCCTACCCCCCCTCTCTCCCTATATCCTATCTCTCTCTCTATCCCCTATATCCCCTCTCTCTCTATCCCATATATCCCCCCCTCTCTCTATCCCCTATACTCCCCATCTCTCTATATCCCCTATATCCTATTTCTCCCTATCCCCTATATCCTCTCTCTCTCTATCCCCTATATCCCCCCCCCCTCTCTCTCTCTCCTATATCCCATCTCTCTCTCCATCCCCTATATCCCCCCTCTCTCTATCCCCTATACCCCCTCTCTCTCTATCCCCTATACCCCCCCCTCTCTATCCTCTATACCCCCCCCTCTCTATCCCCTATACCCCCCCTCTCTCTATCCCCTATACCCCCCCTCTCTCTCCCCTATATCCCATCTCTCTGTCTCCATCCCCTATATCCCCTCTCTCTCTATCCCCTATACCCCCCTCTCTCTCCCCATATATCCTATCTCTCTCTCCATCCCATATACCCCCCTCTCTCTCCCCTATACCCCCCCTCTCTCTCTCACTGTCTATCTACCCCCTATCTCTCTCTCTCTATCCCCTATACCCCCCCTCTCTGTCTATCTATCTATCTATCTATCTATCATCTCTATTCTGCATTGATTCATCTCTGTATTTGGGGTTTCCCTACTGGGTGAGGATTGCCCCTCCATCGGTAATACTGGTGTGAACTCTTCCTAACCCTAGGTTCACACCGAAGCACTTTCAGGTGCCTTTTTTTTAATGCAAAATGTGTTATTTTGGTTCTATAGACTTCAATGGAAATGCTGCAGAAAAGCATGTGTTGTGTTTTTGATGCGTTTTTGTTTTTAAAATCTGCCTAGCAACAAGAATAAAAAAAAAACTAAATGTGGCAAAACCGCAAGTGCAAAAACCACAATGCAGAAACGCACAAAACGCAACCTGCATAGGTGTGGACCTAGGGATATGGGGTCACTCTGAGAGCCCCCGCATTACCATTTCTAAAAAGAACAAATGATTAGTTTCAGAAATTTTTGGGAATTCAGACAATGAAGTTTATCATCTGCAGAGTGTTGTATTTATTGTGGAAGCTGGTTAATGAATCATGGAGGGACCTTTGTACCGACTGCTGATCTCCTCCTCTTCTGCCATCTCCCGGCTTCCAGCAGACAAACCTGAACTACTAGTGACCTTCATGTGAAACTATGTGTGCCATACAACATACATGACAAGACTAAAGGGGCGTGTTTACAAAGCAATGTATCTGACATTCTGTGCAGGAGAATCTCCCAGGTACTTGTGTTTTCAATGACAGTGATTCTCCACCAGAGAATATTTGGTGAAGGTCAAATTCCCTGCCTTAAGCCCAGGTTCACACTGATGCAGTGCGGAATTTGCACCGGTTTCTGTCCGATTTCGCTCCGCATTATAACCGCACAACGTTCATACGAACCACTGCGGGTGTTTATTATAAGTTAACGAAACCCTGAAATCAGTTCGCAAAACACGTGCAGAATCGGATCACATCGGTGTAAACAACCATGCGATCCAATTCTGGTGCGAACTAAAAAAAGGGTCCTGCACTTTTTGGCTGCGGATGCGGTGCGATTTGAGCCATACAAAATGTATGTCTCAAATTGCACCACACAGAAATTGCATGTGATTTGCAGAGGAATGCAGTGCGGTTCCTGTGCGAATCATGTGCGATGTGCCGTACCACATCAGTGTGAACCCGCACAGAAATCGCATCTGATTTGCAGAGGAATGCGGTGCGGTTCCTGTATGAATCATATGCGATGTGCCACACCGCATCACTGTGATCCCGCACAGAAATGTACCACACCGCATCAGTGTGATCCCGCACAGAAATGTGCCACACCGCATCAGTGTGATCCCGCACAGAAATGTGCCACACCGCATCAGTGTGATCCCGCACAGATATGTGCCGCACCGCATCAGTGTGATCCCGCACAGAAATGTGCCGCACCGCATCAGTGTGATCCCGCACAGAAATGTGCCGCACCGCATCAGTGTAATCCCGCACAGAAATCACATCTGATTTGCAGAGGAATGCGGTGCGGTTCCTGTACGAATCACATGCGATGTGCCGCACCGCATCAGTGTGAATCCGCACAGAAATCACATCTGATTTGCAGAGGAATGCGGTGCAGTTCCTGTGCGAATCAGATGCGATGTGCCGCACCACATCAGTGTGATCCCGCACAGAAATCACATCTGATTTGCAGAGGAATGCGGTGCGGTTCCTGTACGAATCATATGCGATGTGCCGCACCGCATTAATGTGATTCCGCACAGAAATCACATCTGATTTACAGAGGAATGCGGTGCGGTTCCTGTACAAATCATATGCGATGTGCCGCACCGCATCGGTGTGAACCCGGGCTAAAAGTTTACATATAAAAAAAAAACTGCTGTGCAAATCTTCGCACAGTCATCACATATTTATTTATTTCAGGTACTTATATAGCGCCGTCAATTTACGCAGCACTTTACATATATATTGTACATTCACATCAGTCCCTAACCCTCAAGGGGTGTACAATCTAAGGTCCCTAACTCACATTCATATACTAGGGACAATTGGATGAATGTTTTTCATTTATTTAAAATAAAGAACATACAGCATTTGCAACTAGATGGCACTTGATATTCTAGAAATTGATACTTAGCACCATCTATTGGCCAAATGCGGTACTTTCCCATTTTAAATCATTGAAATACAGTTGTCCAGCACAGGAAATAGCCTAGTAACATTCAGGGGCGGACTGACCATTTGGAAACTCGGGCACTGCCCGAGGGCCCAAGGGCCCGGGGTCAGTAGGGGGCCCCATGAGATGCCCCTGGTACCTTTTTCATAGGCTTTTTTGAGTTTGGGCAAGGACACAGGAACCCCATGATCCCCTATTGCCCAGGGGCCCCATGAGTTGTCAGTCTGGCCCTGGTAACATTTGTTTTGGTTTTTTTTTTCTCAATTCACACATAATGAATCTATGTGTAGTCTCACAGGACGAATAGCTGTGCAGATTTTCTTACTCCAGTTAGAGTTTACATCAACTTGGGGAAAGTGACACTAAATAAACAGGTGACATTCTGTAATCAGACAGTGTGGTGATGGATTGAAAACTTTGCGCCCGTCCTGTTAGTTTTGTGTCGCTGGCTGAGTCTCTGTGACTTGCCGGACCGGTTGCAGTAAAAGTCCTGGAACTGGTTGGTGTTTACACTGCGTGTTTGTGGCAACTGAACTACGTGCCGCTATGGAAGACGGTCTGATAATGGAGAGATACCAGAATGTATGGCCTGTTTGGTTCCTATAATGAAAAATGCACAGATTGCCATCGGTCAACAAGCAAAGACCACTAACGTTTGTTGACTTGTTGAGTACGCCACTGAAACCATATTTATATTCTCTGCCCACAATCCCCTACACACCAGTAATCAGACTGAGTCGGAGGTTCTGCACCAGTGGTTCCCAATCACAGGGCCATGACCTTATGTTGGGCTGGGGCTTCTTTTCTTCCACGTCTTCTGCTCACTGCAGATCCCCTAGCCTACCACAGTGCCTCCCACCTCCCATAGTGCTTCCAACATTCCATAGTTGTCCACAGTGTATTTCAACTCCCTACAGTGACCACAGGTACCCTGAGAGCCCTCAACACCCATGGTGCCCTCAAACCTTCCACAGGACCTCCCAACCTGTTGCAGAGCCTCCATCCTCCCAACTTTCCACAGTGCCTTTTAGCCCAAGCAGTGGCCCTATCTCATACAGTGCTTCTCAACCCCCCACAGTGCCCCTAAGCCCACTGACAGCCCTCTACCCTCACAATCTTCTTCAACCTCTGACAGTACCGCCCAACCTACTGCAGAGCCTCCATCCTCCCAACGTTCCACAGTGCCTCTATAATGCAGGGTCCGGGGAGAGCGGATATAGTGAATGCAGAGTCCGGGGAGACCAGATATAGTGAATGCAGGGTCCAGGGAGAGCGGATATAGTGAATGCATGATCCGGGGAGACCAGATATAGTGAATGCGGGATCCGGGGAGACCAGATATAGTGAATGCGGGGTCCAGGGAGACCAGATATAGTGAATGCAGGGTCCGGGGAGACCAGATATAGTGAATGCGGGATCCGGGGAGACCAGATATAGTGAATGCGGGGTCTGGGGAGACCAGGTATAGTGAATGCAGGGTCCGGGAGACCACATATAGTGAATGCTGGGTCTGAGGAGACCGGATATAGTGAATGCAGGGTCCGGGAGACCACATATAGTGAATGCAGGGTCTGGTGTTTAGTAACACTTTAAGGGGTGTATAAGTAAGTATAGCAGTGTGGTTGTGGGAAGATGTGGTAGCCTACACCTGCTTAGGAGTGTGGGAGCAAAGGGGTCTGTAATTAATATATAATTAGTACATTGCATTTTTTTTAAATGCAAGCAGTGAAAGTACCTAAATTCACCTTGGTATCTACATTTTGCAATCCTTGTACAGCAGAGCTCAGAGAGGGGAAGGGGGAAGCAGCACAAGAAGCCAACCAGGTGTGCTGCAGTGTATGGAGAATACTGATAGGAAGAGATAGCCGAGTGAGAGAGAAATGAGCTCATTGGTCAACTGCTTCTCCTTTTACTGTTCAGTCACGGTCTGGGGGGTGAAGAGGAGACCTGCAAGTAAAAGTGAATGAATGATCTAAATCACGGGTGTCAAACTGGCGGCCCTCCAGCTGTTGCCAAACTACAAGTCCCATGAGGCATTGCAAGATTGGCCGTTACAAGCATGACTTCTAAAGGTAAAGGCACGATGGGACTTGTAGTTTTGCATCAGCTGGAGGGCCGCCAGTTTCGACGTCTCTGATCTAAATGATCCATATATCCCTTTTAAAAGCATGGATTTCAGTGAAAAGTATATTGGCTTTACCGTTTCTATTATTTTGTCATTCAGATGGGACAAGTTTACCACAGTCTCCTTTCCTTCTCTTCCAGGAGTTCTCACCTACCTAAAGGAGACCTTCACACACACCCCCAGCTATGACATGAGTCCCGCCATGTTGAGTGCCCTCATTAAAATGCTGCTGGCAGAAGCTCAGGAGTGTAACTTCGAGCAGATGATCCTGTCCGGGGTCCAGAACGAATTCTGCACTTTGGCCAAAGTGGCGCAAGAGGCAGCAAAGGTATTTATCAGATTATGAAAAATATAGAGGTGGATTTATGAAAAGATTTGCATTGCTGTTCATTGAAACTGCATTTATATTTGTTTTTTGCGAATGGGGCAAAATCAAATGTTCTGAGGCTATAGTCTGAATATTGTGCGATTGCAGAAAACTGCACATTATGACCAGTAGATGACGCTAAGGAGCATACTTCTCTCCTATAATAGTCAGTGCCATGTAGTAGCTGTAATATGGTATTGTCCCTACTCACAATATAGCCTGAGAATGTTCAATTTGGCCCTGTTTGCACAGAATCATTTCAGTTGTGTCTGGTTCTTGGCAAGCCCGTTGGCCAACTCTCTCCACATTTTCCAATCATGTATGGCTTTTTTATAGGTGCTTCCTGTCTGGTATCGGCTTTTATGGCACCCAGCCATCAGGCTCTTTGGCAGCCTGGCTTCCTTTTCGCCCGCTAATCAGTGCGAACATAATTGCCTTCCCCAATGAGTCTGATCACATGATATGTTGAATCTTGAAATCCAGTGAAATGCCTGTATTTACTTATTTGCTATCTTAGGGTCATTGGTTCGAATCCCAACCACGGCACCACCTGCCTGGAGTTTGCATGTTCTCCCTGTGCCTGCATGGATTTCCTCTGGGTAATTGTCCCTAGTATGTGTATGTATGAACGTGAGTTAGGGACCTTAGATTGTACACCCCTTGAGGGTTAGGGACTGATGTGAATGTACAATACATATGTGTGTACTGCTAAAGGCTTTTCTTTTTCCTTGGGAGAGTGCATGTGATCAGCATAGGGCCAATCAGCACTGTCCAGACAGAGGGTCAGGAAGTTCACATTCTCCTAGAGCAGAAAGAAAACTCCTCCTACAACCTTTAACCAGTTCTCTGCTGAAGTCACTAGACTGCTATATACTGCTGATGAGAAAAGGTATTTAGCAGTTTATATTTACTGTGGGAGACCAGATATAGTGAATGCAGGGTCCGGGGAGACCAGATATAGTGAATGCAGGGTCCGGGGAGACTAGATATAGTGAATGCAGGGTCTGGGGAGACCGGATATAGTGAATGCAGGGTCCGGGGAGACCGGATATAGTGAATGCAGGGTCCGGGGAGACCAGATATAGTGAATGCAGGGTCCGCGGAGAGCAGATATAGTGAATGCAGGGTCTGGGGAGACCAGATCTAGTGAATGCAGGGTCCGTGGAGACCAGATCTAGTGAATGCAGGGTCCGGGGAGACCAGATCTAGTGAATGCAGGGTCCGGGGAGACCAGATATAGTGAATGCAGGGTCCAGGGAGACCAGATCTAGTGAATGCAGGGTCTGGGGAGACCAGATATAGTGAATGCAGGGTCCAGGGAGATGAGATCTAGTGAATGCAGGGTCCAGGGAGACCAGATCTAGTGAATGCAGGGTCTGGGGAGACCAGATATAGTGAATGCAGGGTCCAGGGAGATGAGATCTAGTGAATGCAGGGTCCAGGGAGACCAGATACAGTGAATGCAGGGTCCGGGGAGACCAGATCTAGTGAATGCAGGGTCCGGGGAGACCAGATCTAGTGAATGCAGGGTCCGGGGAGACCGGATATAGTGAATGCAGGGTCCAGGGAGACCAGATCTAGTGAATGCAGGGTCCAGGGTTTAGTAACACTTTAATGTCTCCATTCCTTGTAGTGGTCATGATCTTGGTCATTTTGATGTTCAAAGAGAGGCCAAACTTTTCACATTCTTTAGAGAGGAGGGTTGGGTTATCAGCAGATTGAAGATTATCAATGTTCCTTCTTGCAGTCTTTAATCCGCGTTTTGATTCTTCAAGCTCCAGTTTACTCATGATCTTTTCTGCATAGTGTGCCGTAGTCATGATCTTGGTCTTTTTAATGTCCAAGAAGAGGTCAAACTTCTATATGTCTTCTTTGAACCCTTAGTTTAGAAATTTCAGACTGTCTTCGGTTTCTGAGAGGAGGGTTGGGTGAAATCATTAGCATATTGAAGATTATTGTTCCTTTCTCCAATCTTTACTTCACTTTTTGATTCTTTCAGCTCCATGTTCCTCATAATCATTTCAGTATATAGGTTGAACAGAAAAAGATTGAAACTCTGGCACACTCAGTTCTCTATCTTGAACCAGTTAGTGTCCATATATTGTGTTCGCATAGTGGCTTGTGTAGCAACTTGCGTAGATGTGTTGGCACTATCAGCTCTTGTAGGGTTCTTCATAACTTGGTGTGATTGACCCACTTGAACACTTTCTTGTAGCCGATGAAGAATATGTGGAAGTTCTTTTGAAATGTATACTTACCCGAATCCTGTGGCCTGCCGCAACCTTCATATCTCATGGCCAAGGTTTCATTTCCATTGGCTGCGCCCATGCAGGAAATCCCCATAGACTTATCCTTAAACATCTCTTGGAAAACATTCTTGTAATGAAGGAAGCACATATGGACATTCTTTTGAAATCCTGCACACATTCAATATTCTCACCATCAACTGCAGTTTTGACGTGTCCATCCCTTACAGTGGTCATAATCTTGGTCTTGTAGATGTTCAAGAAGAGATCAAACATCTTGCTTTCTTCTTTGATTCTTTTGATCAGTTCTTTCAGGCCTTCTTTGGTTCATGAGAGGAGGGTCGGGTTGAGACTTTAGCATATCAAAGATTTTCAATGTTCTTTTCTCCAGTTTTTGATTCTGCAAGCTCCAGCTTCTTCATGGTCATTTCTGCATGTAAGTTGGACAAGAAAGGAGGAGGTATGCAACCTTGCTGCACCCCTTCTCCATGTTGACCCAATCAATGTATAATCAATTAACCAAGTGTCCAATAAATCAATCTATGATTGATTTCGCTCAGTGGCTTCTTGCTTTGTGCACAGCAACTGTACCAATATGACTAGATGTGTTGGCACCACCATCTCTTGTAAGGTTCTCCATAACTTATTGTGACTGACACAGTCGAAAGCTTTCTTGTAGTCAACGAAGAATATGTAGATGTTCTTTTGAAATGTATATTTACCTAAATAGCCTGCCGTATTCTTCATGCGTATCTTACAACCAAAGTCTATTTTCCACTGGCCGCACCTATGCTGTCAATCACAGACTTATTCTTAAACATCTCTTGGAAATCTAGTTTTTATGGATCTGTTAGAATATAAATGACGGAATGTTTTGACATTTCACAGTAGCCAACACTTGACTGATGTACGCATGCACGTAGATCAAATATATCTCTAGTTATCAGTTAATGATCTCCTGGTTATTGCTGCTGGAACTTTGTGTACATTATTATATTATTATTATTATACAGTATTTATAAAGCGCCAATAGTTCGCTCAGCGCTGTACATTACAAAGGGGGACAGAACATGTGACAGAACAATACCATTGCAATGCAAAACATGAGGGGATCGAGGGCCCTGCTCTTTCGAGCTTACAATCTAGGAGGGAGGGGATGGTGGCACAGGAGGAGATGTGGGGGATGGAGTGGTAGGAAGAGTGGAGGAGGTCGGCAAGTTAGCAGGGGGTGGGGTAGGCTTCCCTGAAGAGATGGGTTTTCAGGGTGCGCCTAAAGGAGAGGAGAGTAGGTGATAATCTGATGGGTTGCGGCAGGGAGTTCCAGAGGATGGGTGACACCCTGGAGAAGTCCTGGAGGTGGGCATGGGAGGAGGAGACCAGGGAACTAGAGAGAAGGAGGTCTTGTGAGGAGCGGAGTGTGCGTGTTGGGTGGTACTTGGATATTAGGTCGGTGATGTAGTTCGGGGCAGTATGGTGGATGGCTTTGTACATCAGTGTTAGGATTTTGAATTTGATCCGTTGGGCAATCGGAAGCCAGTGGAGGGATTGGCAGAGGGGGGTGGCGGAGATGGAGCGGCTGGAAAGGTGAATGAGTCTGGCAGCCGTATTCAGGATCGACTGAAGCGGGGATAGCCTGTGGTGAGGCAGGCCAGTGAGGAGGGAGTTGCAGTAGTCGAGTCGTGATATGATGAGGGAGTGGATGAGCTGTTTAGTGGTTTCTGGGGTTAGGAACGTGCGTATTTTGGCGATGTTGCGGAGGTGGAGTCTGCATGAGTTAGTTGAAGATTGGACTTGGGGCTGGAAGGATAGGATGGAGTCCAGAATGACACCAAGTACTCTGGCCTGCGGGGCGGGTTTGATGGTAGCGTACATAAGAATTTAACCCAATTCTGCGCAGATTAGTGATCTCTGACCTTTCTCAAAATGGCAACAGAAGCTCGGAAAAGCTTGCAGTATCCTCAGAGCTTCTTTTTAAAGAACCAGTAAACTGAAAAAAGTTGTTTTATGTAGAAGAACTGCTTTAGGGCTCATGTACACGGGGCATTTGGAAAACTCTTCTGAACGATGGAAAATGACTGCTGGAAAACGTATGTTAAAAAACGTCAGTTTAGAAGTGTTTGCATTTATAAGCGGTTTTAAAAGATAACTTCAGGAGATCTTCCCAAATGCCCAGAATGCAGTGAAAAATTGTAAATCATTAACTATTTCAGACATTTTGAGGAATAGAGAGAGCAGAAGCAGAGAGAGCAGTATGTGTTGAGATGACCTGTCTTTTCTGGTTGTATTCACTATGGATCCCATCATGAGCATAATGCGGCGCGTTCTACCATTGTTTCCTTTACGCGAAACCTGGAACTGACTGCGCTGGTGTACCGGGTCCATTTGAATACATGGAAAACGCTTCGCATGCATTTCTGATGATGAAAAAAGGCTCCGGACAGCATCTGGACATGGAACAGTTAAAAAACTCTTCTGAACACAAACTCTTATAAATGCGGTTAACCACGTTTACAAGCGCTTGAAATGCTGATAAAATCTACTCCTGAACGCAAGTTTGGTGCGTTCAAAAAAAACGACTGTAAACTCAACTGCCTGTAAAAGACGATGTGTACACGGACACATAGGAGAACATTAGGGAGAGTTCAGGAGCTGCTGAAAAAAAAAAACGCAGAACAGCTCCTGAACGTCAGTTTATCAGCTGCAGTGTACATGAACCCTTAGAACCTTTAAAGATATAAAAGTCCCACATCTGTACAGCAATTGAAATGATTGCCATTTTCCTAAGTATGCTGCTTGGTGTGCTGGTCCATGTTAGTGTCCATCATGGGCGAAGAGTGGCTTAGAAGTGCCGCTTTACAACATTCATCTATCAAGTCAGCTCTTCCCATAATGTCATCTCATGTAGTGCTCTTGTGATCTGATTGATGTTCAAGTATTTCTGCTTGTTTTGCCTGCAGGTCAGTGAGGTTCACATGCAAGTGTACAAAGCCATGAACCAGGCTCCCATCAAGGAGAACATGCCCTACTCCTGGTCCGTCATGGTGCAAGTAAAAGCTGAACATTACAAAGCACTGGCTAACTATTTCGTGGCGATCGTGCTCATCGAACATCAGTGTGAGTATTCACAGGATGAAGGGTACAAATATATTCCGTCAAGCATCAGGGTCTGGCTTTATCTGCCCGTTTGCAGCATGTATCTGTATGACTGTAAGCTCTGAGGAAGAGGGTTACCCTCGAAACGCGTCAGCCTTGGTCCCTACACAGCACCTCTCAGGTGTTTTGGGTTCTACCACACAGTACTAAGCCATTGCTACCTGTTAAGTGCATGGTCACATATTATTTGTGAGTATGAATTTATTTACATTTTAATAAAAGTTTTTTGGGATGATGCACTAGGCTGGTGCGCTCTCTTTTTTTTTTTACAGTCATGACTGTAAGCTCCTCAGGGGCGGAGTCTGATGTGAATAGCAATGTACAAGGCAGTAGCTAGGCAGTACTAGGGTCATTGGTTCAAATCCCAACCAGGACACCACCTGCCTGGAGTTTGCATGTTCTCCCTGTGCCTGCGTGGGTTTCCTCTGGGTACTCCGGTTTCCTCCCGAACTCCAAAGACATGCTGGTAGGTGAATTGGTTCCTGTCTACAGTAAATTGGCCCTAGTATGTGTATGTATGGATGTGAGTTAGGGACCTTAGATTGTACACCCCTTGAGGGTTAGGGACTGATGTGAATGTACAATATATATGTAAAGTGCTGTGTAAATTGACGGCGCTATATAAGTACCTGAAATAAATAAACACAGCACTGCAGAATATATTGCTGCTATTTAAAGTGATTCTGAAGGGCTAAATTAAAAACAAACAAACATGTCTATCCTTATTTGCTGTGTTTAGTGGTTTTGCACAGAGAAGTCCAGATCCTCCTCTTCTCAGGTCCCCCGCCAGCACTCCTGGCCCTTCCCACCTGTCGGGTGCCCCCGCGTCAAGCAGCTTGCTGTGGGTTCACCCGAGCATGCGCACTCCCCAGCCGCTGCTCCATGTGTCCATTCACAGACACAGCCGCAGCTCTATCCCGCCCCCTCTCTCTTTTCATTGGCTGACTGGCTGTGAATGACAGTAGCGGGAGCCAATGGCTCCTGCTGCTGTCTCAGCCAATGAGGAGAGGTAGTACTCCAGTGCACACCTTTGGATCAAATGGGGGCTTAGGTGAGTATTGTGGGGGCTGGGGGGTATGCTGCACAGAGAAGGTTTTTTACCTTCGTGCATAGAATGTACGAAGGTAAAAAAACCTTGAGCTTTTACAACCACTTTAAGTAAAATGCATAACATTTGGGGTGTGTTTATAGAAAAAAAAATTGCAGAGCTATTTGGTCAAACTGCATGTACGTTCATCCTGTGCAAATGAGGACTAAATTAAATGTTAGTGATTTTCCCTCCAGGTTGAATGCTATTTATTCATACGGAATGGAGTGAATCAGGAAAATACTGCATCGTGGCCACTGCGTGGAGCCAATGATCATTGGAAATAAATATTTATGATGATCATCAGCACCATCTGGTGGCCATAATGGAGTATCCTTCCGATTCCTTCTATTCTGTATGAATAAATAGCATCAACCTGGAGAGAAAATGGTCAAATAGCATTCCATTTTGCTACCCTTCACACATAATGAATGTACATGTAGTTTCAGAGGTTGAGTAGGTCTATAAATATATTATAAATACTACTCTTTTTTTTAGTAGTCATTTAGAGTATTCAGATGTTGTCATATAAAATACTTTACAATAACCGGCTTGCAGTATGTATCTGTATGACCGTAAGCTCCTCAGGGGCGGAGTCTGATGTCAATAGCTCTCTACAGCACTGCAGAATATGTTGGCACTATCTGAGAAAGTATCTAACACTTATTGATGTCACATAAAATACTTTACAATAATCGGCTTGCAGTATGTATCTGTATGACTGTAGGCTCCTCAGGGGTGGAGTCTGATGTCAATAGCTTTCTACAGCACTGCAGAATATGTTGGCACTATCTGAGAAAGTACTTAACACTTATTGATGTTGTCACATAAAATACTTTACAATAATCGGCTTGCAGTATGTATCTGTATGACCGTAAGCTCATCAGGGGCAGAGTCTGATGTCAATAGCTCTCTGCAGCACTGCAGAATATGTTTGCGCTGTCTGAAAAAGTACCTAACACTTATCATACTAGTCGTTAGATTTTTCAGATGTTGTCATATAAAATACTTTACAATAATCAGCTTGCAGTATGTATCTGTATGACCGTAAGCTCCTCAGGGGCGGAGTCTGATGTCAATAGCTCTCTACAGCACTGTAGAATATGTTGGCGCTATCTGAGAAAATACCTAACACTTACTGATGTCACATAAAATACTTTACAATAATCGGCTTGAAGTATGTATCTGTATGACTGTAAGCTCCTCAGGGGCGGAGTCTGATGTCAATAGCTCTCTACAACGCTGCAGAATATGTTGGCGCTATCTGAGAAAATACCTAACACTGATTTTACTAGTCATTAGATTTTTCAGATGCTGTCATATAACCATCTCATTCTGTGCCACAGTGGGTCCACACGATGATGAAGACAAGCAGGAGAAGGCCCTGTCCCAGCTCTATGACCACATACCAGAAGGACTAACTGCCATGAAAATACTTAAAGACAAACAGCAGAGGACACAGCTAGGTAATCCATGACTCATGACTTGCTTTTGGTTGCAGCAGAGCGCCTGGGAAATATAAAGACACGACTCCCTTACACCCGGGCCCTCTAGCTGCAGGACATTTTAATGCACCCGGGAGGAACAAATGCAGCATCCAACCCTGGAGCCTGTCAAAGCCTATGGCAGGCAGCAGTGGGAAGTGGCTGAACACTGTACCAGGTGGTACCCGCATTTAGGGCCCCTAAGAATTCAGGGTCACTGAAGCAAGGGCCCAGAATGCAAAAGATCTCGTCAGTCTGCTCTTTCATGTTCCATGACCTAACAAGAGGATTAAAGGGGAGTTCCAGCTGGAAAAAAAAAAAGTCAGCAGCTACAAAAACTGTAGCTGCTGACTTTTAAAATACAGACACTCACCTGTCCCTCGGTCCAGCGGTGTCCTCACCATGGCTGGTTTCACCGGCCGTCTTCTCTCCCTGGTGCCGCCATCTTCAGTGTGGGCACCCGGCTGTGACAGCTTACGGCTTCACAGCCAGGTTCCCACTGCGCATGCTCGAGAAGCGCTGAGCTTTGTGAATGGCCCCATAGTCTTCTAGGACCTGTCACGTGTCCCAGAAGACTACAGGGAGGGAGGGGGGGAGGACAACTTCCACTTCTGATTGCTTAGGCAATCACAGCGGACGTGGGAGCGGGTACTTGTCAAATCAGGTACCCGCTCCCCAAAGGTGCCAATCCTTAATGGGGAGCGGGGGACAAAGCATTAGAGCGGAACTTCCCCTTTTGGGTGGAACTCCGCTTTAAGGCTTTAAAAAATATTACTGGAGCTAAATTCCAAAGCAAAATGTCTAGCAAATAATTTCTTATAAAGAATTCAGTTGGTGTAATTCCACAGCCTATAAGCCTCTTTATACCTAATGTACATACAGTATATTCAACTGCACCGTTCAGTGGTCAATATATATATATACTGTATATAGTGTGTATTGTATTATATGTTCCTTTAGGGATATTGCAATATATGCTGATACTGCTGTATTAGAACATATACACTATATTGCCAAAAGTATTGGCCCCGCCCTCCAAATCATGTGATTCAGGTGTTCCAATCCCCTCCATGGACACAGGTGTATACAATCAAGCCCCTAGGCATGCAGACTGCTTCTACAAACATTGGTGAAAGAATGGGTCGCTCTCAGGAGCTCAGTGACTCCAAGCGTGGTCCCGTGATAGGTTGTCACCTGTGCAATAAGTCCATCCGTGACATTTTCTGGCTACTAAATATTCCACGCTCAACTGTTAGTGGGATTATAACAAAGTGGAAGCAACTGGGAACAACAGCAACTCAGTCACCAAGTGGTAGGCCACGTCACATGACAGGGCGGGGTCAGCGCATGCTGAAGCGCACAGTGCGCAGAAGTCGCCAACTGTCTGCAGAGTCAATAGCTAAAGAACTCCAAACTTGGTGTGGCCTTCAGATTAGCACAGCAACAGTGTGTAGAGAGCTTCATGGAATGGGTTTCCATGGCCGAGCAGCTGCATCCAAGCCTTACATCACCAAGTGCAATGCAAAGCGTCGGATGTCGTGGTGTAAAGCACGCCGCCACTGGACTCTAGAGCAGTGGAGACGTGTTCTCTGGAGTGACCAATTGCTTCCCTGGGAATCCGATGGACGTGTCTGGGTTTGGCGGTTGCCAGGAGAATGGTACTTCCCTGACTGCATTGTGCCAAGTGTAAAGTTTGGTGGAGGGAGGATTATGATGTGGGGTTGTTTTTCAGGGGTTGGGCTTGGCCCCCTAGTTCCAGTGAAGGGAACTCTTAAGGTGTCAGCATACCAAGACATTTTGGACAATTTCATGCTCCCAACTTTGTGGGAAGAGTTTGGGGATGGCCCCTTCCTGTTCCAACATGACTGCACACCAGTGCACAAAGCAAGGTCCATAAAGACATGGAGGAACCAGTTTGGGGTGGAGGAACTTGACTGGCCTGCACAGAGTCCTGACCTCAATCCCATAGAACACCTTTGGGATGAATTAGAGTGGAGACTGTGAGCCAGGCCTCCTCCCCCGACATCAGTTCCTGACCTGACAAATGTGCTTCTGGAAGAATGGTCCAACCTTCCCATAGACACCCTCCTAAACCTTGTGGACGGCCTTCCCAGAAAAGTTGAAGCTGTTATAGCTGCAAAGGGCGGGGCCAACTCAATATTGAACCCTACGGACTAAGACTGGGAGGCCATTAAAGTTCATGTGTGTGGAAAGGCCGGCCGACCAATACTTTTGGTAATATAGTGTATGTTATATGTTGCTTTTGGGCTGTTGAATAGGCAGAATATTTGATCTGTTTTGAACACCATAGAAGTAATATTGGCACCTTGTATTACTTGGTATATTATGCAGTCTAGAGGTATTTATACTGTATGCCGCTGAACTACTCCAATTGAGCTCCCAATAAAAAATGATGTTGCTCATGTTCTAACAAGGGGCATGCTGATAGAAGAAGAGAGCAGAGTAATAGGGAGATGAGCTCATCAGTCTGCTGCTTCTCCTTTCACTGTCCAGTCACAGGCTGGGCAAAGGACAAGACCTGTAAGTGTTACTGAACTGTGCTGTAGCAGATCAAAAATCAGGTCTCCTGCCTTGCCAGACTGTGGCAGAGCTGTGTAAATCTCAGGACTGGATGGACCACACTACAAAATAAATGTAAATCTGACTGATCTGTATTTTATCAATGTATTCAGCTGTTTACCTGCTTTCCCAAGCACCCAGTGTGATGTGTAGTCATTGCCCGGATAGTGTTCTGTCATCGTTCCGTACAGCCATCCCACCCCGTGTCACAGAGTGTTGATGTTGCCTCGGCCGCACCCAGTCCACAGGACATAACTGACATTCCTGTCTGCTCTGTCACAATGAAAGCGGCTCAGCTAAAATGACATTGCAGAGCGCCGGCCATCACGCAAAGTCCATGAGAAAGAAGAAACCTATTGTCTACAGACACGTCCCCCCCCCCCCCGTGTACATCCGAGTCGTTCCGGAGTTTCATTCTTGTCACTGTTTTTCCTGTCCTGTGTAGGGAAGGCGCATCTGTCCAAAGCGCTCGTGTGCCACGAGGAGGCCCTCCGACTCTCCAGTCTCTGCAGCCAGCTGAAGCAGATCGACGTCTTGCAGGAGATACTATCTGCTTTCCACAAGAGGGCGCTGCTGAAATTCACGCAGCACCAGAAGGAAGACGACTTTCTGAATTTACTGGTGGCCCCCGAAATTATCGGTAAGCACGGGCGATTGGCGCTCGGGTCAACCCTTGTTTATAGGGCATCTGAAATAGCTATCCAAGTGCAACAAAGTAACATTTTAAAGAACATACATGACACGGGTTATTCAGTAAGGTGTAAGCATTGTTCCCTTTTGTGATGACTCCCACCAATCAGAATTAACCGCTTCCCCTTCTTCCCTATAACAGGAATACTGCTACAGGGTGGCAGGGGTGCGCAAAATCACTTATATATGTGGTTTTGCAGTTGCGGATAGGGGGGCGCGCGCGTGCCCTACCTGCGCCGCCATTCACGGTCTTGATTGTCAATCACCAGGTCCCGGCTGGTCATTACTCGCTGGTCCTTCTTCCCTATAGCAGGAATACTGTTTCAGGGCGGCAGGGGTGCGCAAAATCACTTATATATGTGATTTTGCAGTTGCGGGTAGGGGGCGCGCGCGTGCCCTACCTGCGCCGCTGTTCTCGGTCTTGACTGTCAATCACCGGGTCCCGGCTGGTCATTACTCGCTGGCACCCGGTGATCACTGAATATTACCGACGGGGGAAAGAACTTTATGTAAACAATACAGTTCTCTCCCCTAGGAGCTCCTGCACTCTGCTTTGTATTGCTCTGCATGAATACAACCTCAGCCTGTTGCCATCACCAGGGGCGGACTGACAACTCATGGGGCCCCCGGGCAATAGGGGATCATGGGGCCCCTGTGTTCTTGCCCAAACTCAAAACAGCCTATGAAAAAGGTACCAGGGGCATCTCATGGGGCCCCCTACTGATCCTGGGCCCTCGGGCAGTGCCCGAGTTTCCAAATGGTCAGTCCGCCCCTGGCCATCACTATGCAATGCTTTATTGAATAACCTTGCACATAGTCCGTCTATCAGGGTGTCAGGAATTAGCACTTAAAGTGATTACCCAGTGAAGTGACTGGCCTCAGATGATATACAGATGTGAAACAAATCCTCCTACATAAGTTGTACCTGTTTATCTGCTGTGTTTCTTCTCTACATCTGTTCAAAGTCCAGAATTTATAATGCTTTTCTGTGCTTTCAAAAAACAGGGGGCGGAGAGCTGAAGTTGCACTCTGCAGAGCTCAGTGAGGAGAGTTATGAGCGCTGATTGGAGGGAAGAGACACACCCCCCTTCACACAACTCACAGGAACAGAGCTGAGGCTGTCAATCTGATTGAGGTCCCTCCCGTCACCATTTTTCTCTTGGTGTCAGGAAAACTTCTCAGAAGTGATTCAGGCTGATAGCAGAGGAACAAAGCAGCTGAGAGAAATGACACTCAGTGCTCTTAACTGAGAAAAGTACACACTATAGAGGGATATGCTTTGTTCATATTCCATGTATGTTTACAGCCACTATAAGGCATGCTAAAATGACATGGAATAAGGCTGATGTAAACGTTTGCTCCGCCCACAGGTAAGACGGAATACAAGGCAGAAATCATCTTGCCTCCAGTCTCCAGAGTGAAAGTTATTGACCTCTTCCAGCGATTGGTATGTAGAGCAACAATACCAGTATTTTATTAAACCAATACATGTGTATGTATGTATGTATATGTGTGTATATGTGTGTATGTATGTATGTATGTATATGTGTGTATATGTGTATGTATGTATATGTGTGTATATGTGTATGTATGTATATGTGTGTATATGTGTATGTATGTATATGTGTGTATATGTGTATGTATGTATATGTGTGTATATGTGTGTATGTATATGTGTGTATATATGTATGTGTATGTATATGTGTGTATATGTGTGTATGTATGTGTGTGTATGTATATGTGTGTATGTATATGTATGTATGTATATGTATGTATATATGTATATGTGTGTATGTATGTATGTATGTATATGTGTGTATGTATGTATATGTATGTATATGTGTGTATATGTATGTATTTATATGTGTGTGTATATGTGTGTGTATATGTATGTATTTATATGTGTGTATATGTATGTATATGTATGTGTGTATATGTATGTACGTATATGTGTTTCTGTGTGTATATATATAATATATACATACACTCACTGGCAACTTTATTAGGTCCACCTTGCTAGTACTGGGTTGGACCCCCTTTTGCCTTCATTTTTCATGGCATAGAGTCAACAAGGTGTTGGGATCCTCAGACGTTTTGGTCCATATTGACACGAGTTACTGTTGCCTTTCTATCATCTGGAACCAGTCTGCCCATTCTCCTCTGACATCAACAAGGCATTTTCCTGCAAACCATTCTCTGTAAACCCTAGAGATGGTTGTGTGTGAAAATCCCAGTAGATCAGCAGTTTTTGGAATACTAAGACCAGCCTGTCTGGCACCAACAACCATGCCACGTTCAAAGTCACTTAAATCCACTTTATTCCCCATTTTGATGCTCTGTTTGAACTTCAGCAAGTCGTCTTCACCACGTCTAGATGCCTAAATGCACTGAGTTGAAAGTGGCCAGTGAGTGTATGTAAAGTATGTGTGTGTGTGTGTATATATAAATGTGTGTGTGTGTGTGTGTGTGTATATATATAAATGTGTGTGTGTGAGTATATGCATTTTTTTATAAATTTCATATTTTATTAATATTTTATTATAATTACTATTTTATTACTAGAAAATGTCAATTGTTTATAATACACTGAGCTTTATCAGTACAAATGTGATCCAGCTTGGTTTTATATCTGCACATTATTAATTATGGGGTTAAGTTTTAGAATTTTTTTTTTTTTTTTTACCAATAATTAGGAACTTGTTCATATTGTTTTGGTTTTTTTAGGGTCCTTTGTCTGTATTTTCTGCAAAGCAAAGATGGACAGCCCCAAGGAAAGTCCACTTAACTCTTGAAGATGGTGATTTGGGCTTCGTTTTAAAGGGTGACTGTCCAGTTCAGATAACTTCGCTGGATCCCCTCTGTCCAGCCGCAGTAAGTGCATTCATTTTCATATCTTCTTAGATTGTAAGCTCCCAGGATCAGGGCCCTCCTATCCCTCTTGTATTGAACTGTATTGTTGCTGTATTGTCTCCCGTTATATTGTAAAGCGCTGAGCAAACTGTTGGCGCTATGTAAATCCCGTATAATAATATCCTTAAAGCCCTAATCTGGGATGGGAAATAAAAAAAATTAAATCTGAGCCCCCCAGGGGTGGACTGACAACTCATGGGGCAATAGGGGATCATGGGGCCCCTGTGTCCTTTCCCAAACTCAAAAAAGCCTATGAAAAAGGTACCAGGGGCATCTCATGGGGCCCCAGGCCCTCGGGCAGTGCCCAAGTTTCCAAATGTTCAGTCCGCCCCTGGAGCCCCCAGATATAGGGTAGGGGGGAGGGGACATTTCTAAGGCTAGTGAGGTGTAAGCTGGAACTCCACTTTCATTTACCCTCATCAGCCCTAGTTTATTCCTTCTTCCCCCCTTAGCTTTTTATTTTCCTTCTTGAGTTCATTTATATTTAACTAACTTTTTTTTTCTGTTTATTCATTTTTCAGTGCCCATTTAAAAAGCTCAAAATTAAAAAAAAAAGCAATTATTTTATTTGCAATGCCTTGTATTAATAACTAAATTTTAGTTTAATTTCAAACAAGATTTTATAAGGATTTATAGAATATATTTTTATACTTTTTTTTTATCTACAGTAACACTATTTTTTTTCTTTAATCCCTGATTAAAGTAGAAAAAAAAAATATTTTAAATTTTTTATATGTGTATACAGTATATTCTTATGTGCCTTACGTAATGTCAACATTATGGCCAAATAAGCAGAAATGTAATATTTGTTCTGCACCATAAGGAGTACACAGGGGTGAGAAAGGAAGTGGTTAACTTCTTCCTGTCCGGCCGGATGGTGGCAGTGCAGGGGCGGTTTGCCGTTCATAAACGGCGCCCACCATTTTGAAATGTGCGTGCTCCCGCGATCCGGTGCCCGCTGTGGTCCGGAGGAACATCGATTGCTGTACAGGACCTCTGTGCAAGGTCCCGATCATGTGATCACTGATTGGCCAATCAGTGATTACATGAATAGTTGTAAGCAAGATATCACTTCTGACATCATTGCTTACTATGTGTGAAATCTGCGAATGATCACAGAGGTTACATGGTACAGGGCTATTCACAACAGCCTTGTACCATGTGACCAATCACAGCTCACACAGTATTTCTCAATGGCTGCAAGAATGCAGCCAGAGAGAAGAAGAAATGATTGCTTTTACAGCCTTTATGGGCGTAAAAGCAGTCAGTGTAAAAAAAAAAAATCACCCCCCACAAGTAGTACAGTGTCACTACGGTGACACTGTACTGCTAGGGTGACAGTATGTTAAAAAAACAAAAACAAATAATAATATAAAAATGTAAAAAAATGATAATTTATGGTTATAAACTAATTTGGGTTTTTATTTTACTAAAAAGATAACTGAACAAATTTTGGCCAAGATTTATGAAGAAAGATTATTTATTTGCAAAATTTTATAAGAAAAACACTTTTTTTCAACATTTTGGGACTTTTTAATTTATATAGCAAAAAAAAATTTAAATCCCAGTGGTGAATAAATACCACCAGTGTTGCATGACCGCGCAATTGTCATTCAAAATGTGATAGCGCTGAAAGCTGAAAATTGGTCTGGGCAGGAAGGGGGGGGAAAGTGTCCGGACTGGAAGGGGGTGAAAGTGTCCGGACTGGAAGGGGGTGAAAGTGTCCGGACAGGAAGGGGGTGAAAGTGTCCGGACTGGAAGGGGGGGAAAGTGTCCGGACTGGAAGGGGGGAAAGTGTCCGGACTGGAAGGGGGGAAAGTGTCCGGACTGGAAGGGGGGGAAGTGTCCGGACTGGAAGGCGGTGAAAGTGTCTGGACTGGAAGGGGGGGATACTGTCCGGACTGGAAGGGGGGGAAAAGTGTCCGGACTGGAAGGGGGGGATACTGTCCGGACTGGAAGGGGGGGAAAGTGTCCGGACTGGAAGGGGGGGAAAGTGTCCGGACTGGAAGGGGGGGAAAGTGTCCGGACTGGAAGGGGGGGAAAGTGTCCGGACTGGAAGGGGGGAAGTGTCCGGACTGGAAGGGGGGGAAAGTGTCCGGACTGGAAGGGGGGGGAAGTGTCCGGACTGGAGGGGGTGAAAGTGTCCGGACTGGAAGGGGGGGAAAGTGTCCGGACTGGAAGGGGGGGAAAGTGTCCGGACTGGAAGGGGGGTAAAGTGTCCGGACTGGAAGGGGGGGGGAAGGTGTCCGAACTGGAAGGGGGTGAAAGTGTCCGGACTGGAAGGGTGGGAAAGTGTCCGGACTGGAAGGGGGGGAAAGTGTCCGGACTGGAAGTGGGGGGAAGTGTCCGGACTGGAAGGGGGGGAAGTGTCCGGACTGGAAGGGGGGAAAGTGTCCGGACTGGAAGGGGGGAAAGTGTCCAGACTGGAAGTGGGGAAAAGTGTCCGGACTGGAAGGGGGGGAAGTGTCCGGACTGGAAGGGGGGGGAAGTGTCCAGACTGGAAGTGGGGGAAAATGTCCGGACTGGAAGGGGGGGAAGTGTCCGACTGGAAGTGGTTACGAAGTAATAGATATTCTATTATTATGCTTTATGGTGTGTTGCCAGGACTGACCGTTGACTTTTCTCGGCAGCACAGGAGAGATGAGAGCCTTCTATGACCCGGGACTCTCATTGTATTTGTATTGCAGGGTGCTGGAGTGAAGGAAGGCGATTACATTGTAGCAGTGGAAGAGCGGGACTGCAAATGGTGCTCCGTAAACGAGGTTATGGACATGCTAAAAGGAATCGGGGAAGAAGGGAAGGAGATCAGAGTGATCAGCATTCAGGATCAGACGTCCAGCATGGTACGATTCTCCCTCTACAGCCTCCCATTCCACTATAAACACATCAGCAAGACAGATATTGTTGGTTTCCTCCATGAAATCAGACCCGGGTTACATGAAAAGGATCTGTGATATTTTTACTATCAGACTAAATTAGAAGGAGGCCATCAGCAGAAGGAGGCAGCACAGTGGCTAAATGGTTAGCACTTCCGCCTGGCAGTACTCGGGTCGTTGGTTCGAATCCTAGTCACAGAACCATCTGCCTGGAGTTTGCATGTCCTCACTGTGCCTGTGTGGGTTTCCTCCCACTTTTCTAAAGACATGCTGATAGGTTAATTGTCTCCTGTCTAAATTGTCCCTAGTATGTGTATGTATGAATGTGAGTTAGGGACCTTAGATTGCACACCCTTGAGGGTTAGGGACTGATGTGAATGTACAATATGTATGTAAAGGATGGCGCTATATAAGTACTTGGAATAATAATCAGTTGCCAGCCCACATATTTTTCTTGGGACATGTTTATTTCAAAAATTATATTCTTTCCACTTATTTTAGAGGGGAGCCATTCCATGAATTGTGATACTCAGTTCATAAAAGTGTTTCTAAACCCACAACAGTAAAATCAGCCTGAATATGCAGTAAAACCACGCTTGTCATACTCCATGTGGAACCTAAGGGGTTAATTATCTGCATTGTGTAAAAAATGCCCTTTGATCCTTTCTTCTCTGTTCTTCCCCTTTTTCAAGTGACCACCTCTTATCTCCTGATAAGACAGACTAAACCATAGGCATTTGCACATGCTCCGTTTGGTGTGTATTGCTAGAGGTTTTCTTTTTTCTTGAGAGAGTGCATGTGATCAGCACAGAGCCAATTAGCACTGGTCAGACAGAGGTCAGTTTTGCATCCTCCTAGAGCAGAATGAAAATCCTCCTACAAGCTTTAACCAGTAATGTGCTGGACAGATAGAAGCCACAAAACTGATATATACTGCTGATGAGAAAAGGTATTTAGCAGTTATATTTACTAAAATAGTTGCATTTTCATGTTGTGTGTACTGTGGGAGACCCAGATATAGCGAATGCAGGGTCCGGGGAGAGCAGATATTGTGAATGCAGGGTGCGGGGAGAGCAGATATAGTGAATGCAGGGTCCGGGGAGATCAGATATAGTGAATGCAGGGTGCGGGGAGAGCAGATATAGTGAATGCAGGGTCCGAGGAGACCAGATATAGTGAATGCGGGGTCCAGGGAGAGCGGATATAGTGAATGCAGGGTCAGGGGAGACCGGATATAGTGAATGCAGGGTACGGGGAGAGCGGATATAGTCAATGCAGGGTCCGGGGAGAGCGGATATAGTGAATGCAGGGTCTGGGGAGAGCGGATATAGTGAATGCAGGGTCCGGGAAAGCAGATATAATGAATGCAGGGTCCGGGGAGACCAGATATAGTGAATGCAGGGTCCGGGGAGAGCGGATATAGTGAATGCAGGGTCTGGGGAGAGCGGATATAGTGAATGCAGGGTCCGGGGAGAATGGATATAGTGAATGCAGGGTCCGGGGAAAGCAGATATAGTGAATGCAGTGTCCGGGGAGACCAGATATAATGAATGCAGGGTCTGGGGAGAGCGGATATAGTGAATGCAGGGTTCGGGGAGAGCGGAGATAGTGAATGCCGGGTCCGGGGAGAGTGGATATAGTGAATGCAGTGTCTGGGGAGACCGGATATAGTGAATGCAGGGTCCCGGGAGATCAGATATAGTGAATGCAGGGTCCAGGGAGACCAGATATAGTGAATGCAGGGTCCGAGTAGACCGGATATAGTGAATGCAGGGTCCGGGGAGACCAGATATAGTGAACGCAGGGTCCAGGGAGACCAGATATAGTGAATGCAGGGTCCAGGGAGACCAGATATAGTGAATGCAGGGTCCGGGGAGAGCGGATATAGTGAATGCAGGGTCCGGGAGACCGGATATAGTGAATGCAGTGTCCGGGGAGACCAGATATAGTGAATGCAGGGTTCCGGGGAGACCGGATATAGTGAATGCAGTGTCCGGGGAGACCAGATATAGTGAATGCAGGGTCCGGGGAGAGCGGATATAGTGAATGCAGGGTCCGAAGAGACCGGGTATAGTGAATGCAGGGTCCGGGGAGAGTGGATGAAGGGTCCGGGGAGAGCGGGATATAGTGAATGCAGGGTCCAGGGAGAGCGGATATAGTGAATGCAGGGTCCGGGTAGCCCAGATATAGTGAATGCAGGGTCCGGGGAGACCGGATATAGTGAATGCAGGGTCCAGGGAGAGCGGATATAGTGAATGCAGGGTCCGGGGAGACCAGATATAGTGAATGCAGGGTCCGGGAGACCAGATATAGTGAATGCAGGGTCCGGGGAGACAGGATACAGTGGATGAAGGGACCTGGGATTAGTATCACTTTAACTACCATAGAAGAGCTGAGAGTTTTCTAAAGCCCAAATCCAGTTTGGGTCAAAAACATTAAAGAATGTGCTGTCAACTGTTTTTAAACAAATAAAAGAGCCACTCACGCTGTTCTATACACCCTATCTCTGGTGCTGTCCCCCACACATTCATCCACTCATTGATCCAGCGACATTTATCTTCTGGGTTCAATATAGGCAGCACAGTGGCTTAGTGGTTGGCACTTCTGCCTTGCAGTAATTGGGTCATGGGTTCAATTCCCAACCATGGCACCTCCTGCATGGAGTTTGCATGTTCTCCCCGTGTTCTCGTGGGTTTCCTCCGGGTACTCCGGTTTCCTCCCACACTCCAAAGCCATGCTGGTAGGTTAACTGGCTCCTGTCTAAATTGTCCTAGTTTCATCCCCAGCCATGTGGGATCTCCTGCATGGTGGGGGTTGGGGAAAGACCTGGCAACCTACCCTGTAAAAATAATTGCTAAGAGAATTCATGGAAAAAGTCACTTACAAGTGACGGTCCATGCAATCGCCAAGGGTCGGATACGACTGAATGGATAGATAGATAGATAGATAGATAGATAGATAGATAGATAGATAGATATGTCTCCTTTAGAATCACTTTAACTAGCAGCGCACATCAGAACTTTTATTCAACATACAATGTAGCAATTGCTGTAATTCATAATATAATTCTATTCCTGTGTCAGCCCTGAGGAAGAGATTCAGTTACCCCCTGAAACATGTTGGCTTTCAACCCTGTTTTAGCTATACTGACACTGCTAAACCTGCAATCCTGCACATCGTCATGACCTAAGACATTTCTCAGATCCAGCGCCTCTCCTACCCAAAACTTAAGAAACAAATCAGTAATGGCATCCTCCATGTTCACACCCCGACAAACTTTCCTTAAAGTACATGTGAACCCTCACCTTGTAAAACAAGCCATTCAGTTTAAAATAGAAATGAAAGGTAAAACATTTGTGTATAGATATAAAAACAAAAAATTGGAAATACCTTTTTCCCCTTCTTTTATAAGCGATCACATTCCCTGCTCTCAGCCTGCATAGAGAGGTGAGGTTGGAGAAACAGCAGTACACTGGTCTTCATGGCTGTGCTGGGAGGGGCGTGTCAGCAAAGTTTGGTCCTTGGAGGAGAGCAGGATGAGTTCCCAGCACAGCTAGAGAACTGACCATGCTGTGCTCTCATGTCTAGTGTGGTCAGTTTTTATTAGGAAGGCAGAGGGACTGGCAGGAACACCAAGGATTTCCAGAAAGGAAGCAATAGAAAGAGAACAGGAGACTTTTCCATGGTACAGCAGGCACATATCAGGAATAGGAAAATGTTGGGTTGACACGTTCTTTCAGATATTACATGTACTGATCTCTGACTGTCTGTGTTTCCTCCTGTTATTCCCCACAGCATAACAAAAGTGCCACTTACTCCGCGGGAATGCAGAAGACGTACTCGCTGGTTTGCCTTAACGTGGACGACGACAAAAGCGTCAAAACGCAAAAGGCGACGAAGAAGCTCTCCTTCCTCAGCTGGGGCTTCAGGAACCGCCAAAAAGCAGCCAGCACCCTCTGCCTCCCGACCGCCACCACGGGGAAACCCGATTCCAGCAAATTGTTCCTTTCGCCGTACAACACCTTGGCGTCTGACAGCGGGATGTACTGATGGTGCCAGCGGATGGACAAGGAACTCTTTCATTGGAAGGACTTTTGAATTCCGATTACTGTGACAATCCCAGGAAGCCGATGCAGCTGTGACAATCCCAGGAAGCCGATGCAGCTGTGACAATTCACGTAACTTATAAACAGTTATTCTGCATAGGAAAAAGCTGCATCCTATCCGAATTTTGGAACGCGCCTCTGGACTTCATGAGGGGGGGGGGGGGGGGGGGGGGAAGACAGCGCCTTGAAAATAGTGAATTAAAGGGGATGAATTTGAGTTTTGCTCAGCTCCTTCCCTTCCAACTCTCTTGCCTTTTCCAGCTGCTGCATAGGTGCAGTGGAATGGCAGCTACACATGGACACAGATGGACTATAAAAACAAATGCGGATGTTCATTATGAGGACTGTGCCTATAAGAGATACTTCATGTGGTTATTATTGTAGAGCAGGGGGTCTCCAAACTAAGCACTACAAGTCCCATCATGCCTCTGGGAGTCTTGCCTGTGGCTCTCAGTCTTGCAAGGCCTCATGGGACTTGTAGTTCCCCAACACCTGGAGGGCCATAGTTTGGAGAATCCTGACATAGAGTGTTAAGCCTCTTTCACACAGGCGTTCCGTGTGTCTGTTTTTCATCTGTCCGTTTACGGATGAAAAAACGGACACCCATGTATTTCTATGGACTAGCGGATGTAAACGGATGATCATCTGATAGTGTCCATATCCGTTAACATCTGTTTTTTTTCTATTTTTCTCTATTTTTTCTTCCATAAAGAAAACCCGGAATGGACAAAAAAATGATGTAAACTGGATCAACTGTGGGTATAGGATTTATAACTTTTTTTTTTTGTTTTTTTTAATGGTTGAACTGGATGGACTTTTGTCTTTTTGTAACGATATAAATGGATGAAAAAACTAATGTACATGGATGAAAAATGGATGAAAAAACTGATGTAAATGGATGAAAAAACTGATGTAAATGAATGATAAACAGATGTAAACGGATGAAAAATTGATTAAAACACTGACGTAAACGGATGAAACAACTGATGTAAATGGATGAAAAAACATTTGTAAATGGATGAAAAACGGATGAAAAATTGATGAAAAAACTGATGTAAATGGATGAAAAAACTGATGTACATGGATGAAAAAACTAATGTACATGGATGAAAAAACTAATGTACATGGATGAAAAAAACTGATGTAAATGGATGAAAAAACTGATGTAAACGGATGATAAACTGATGTAAACGGATGAAAAATTGATTAAAACACTGACGTCAACGGATGAAAAATGGATGAAACAACTGATGTAAATGGATTGAAAAACTTTTGTAAATGGATGAAAAACGGATGAAAAAACTGATGTAAATGGATGATAAACTGATGTAAACAGATGAAAAATTGATAAAAAAACTGACATAAATGGATGAAACAACTGATGTAAATGGATGAAAAAACAGATGTAAATGGATGAAAAACGAATGTAAACTGATCCATTTTTGCTTGGAAAAAACGTGACCGAACTGATGAAAAAAATGGAACGCCCGTGTGAAAGGGGCCTAATTTTAAACCTTGAATGAAAAAAAAAATTTTTTTTTTCATTTGTAAACTTTTAATTGCAAGGACTGGTTCACATAAGGGCTGGTTTAAAGAGGGTCTGCTGTACCTGCCCAGCGACACATTAAATGTGTATTTCGAGAGGTAACATGTAACTATAAATATAATGCTCTTTTCAGGGAAGATTAATAAGTGAAAAAATAGGAAATGTAAAGGGGAGGTATGAAATTGTATGTGAGAATGGGGGCAATATCAAATGTTATTAGGCTATTTTCTCCCCAGATTGAATGTCATTCCTTCTAATAGAATAGAGGGAGTCAGGAAAATACTGCATTATGGCCACTAGACGCAGCTGGAGAAAATGGTTTCTTGTGTCCTAGGACCGTCAGCTCCATCTATTGGCCACAATGTAATATTTTCTGAAAGCACTCTTTTTTTTTTTGTGAATAATAACATTCAACCCGGAGAGGACATCATCTAATAAAGTTCACTTTTGCCTCCCATTCACACAAGTTTCCAGAACAAGATTAGAGGGGAACTCTTTCAATGGGGACGCTTATTCTGGTGATAAGTTTCTATGACGGGATTTTTTTTTCCCTAAAGAGGCACAAAATGGCAAAAAGAACCTCAGGTGTTTTTGAACGATTCCATGCATTAAGTTTTGGCTTTTGATATAGTTTAATCCAGTGTTTCTCAACCTTTTTTCAGTCAAGGCACCCTTTAAAAGTATGGACAGTCTTGAGGCACCCCATTCTAAATGTGAAAAGTTTTATATAACGCAGCAACATCCACACATGTAGGACACCCAACATTAGAGGGGATTTATTCTTCCAAAGCAAATACACTTTTAGTACTGACTAGTATTCCTATGTTTCTCTTCTCCCTCAGTTTTTCTCCATCACTAAGCTAATGTGACCCCAGCACTGATGGAGAGGGGCAGGGGAGGGTCAAACTAGGATGCTGCGCAGGCAGCTGACACCCTCCTTATCAACTGATGATGTCATTGGTGGTCAGGATGCCAGCGGCTAGAAGGTCGTAATGGTGCAGAATGAAAGCCTGTGGCTTTGTGTAACTTAAAGGCCAGCTTGTTCCACCCTCTGGCTTGTATACAGGTTTTGGGCAATTTTTAGACATTTTGCCAAGGCACCCCTGAAGAAGCCTCAAGGCACCCCTGAAGAAGCCTCAAGGCACCCTGGTTGAGAAAGGCTGGTTTAATCCATGAACTTGTACCACTGTTTGGGGAAAGTCAGAGCTTAGTTCATGTCTGAAAGACAAAAGAAATAATCCGATTCGATATTAGTTATGTTGTGCAGATTCAGTAGGCTTTTTAGAGTGTTCCCGCGATTGCATGCTGTGACGCCTCCCATTATGGGGACTGGAGGCAGAGCGTGAACTGGGTAATGCTGTGAGATTCAGATCTGTTTAGAAAACAAGATCTCCAGCAACCAGGAAGACTGAATACAATGGACACCCAGCGGCTTGGTGGTTAACACGTCGCTCATGCAGCGCTGGTTCCTTGGTTCAAGTCCCAATCAGGACACTATCTGCATGGTGTTTGCTTGTTCTGTCTGCATGGAGTGAGCCCTGTGCTTGCATAGCTTTCCTCCACACTCCAAAGACTTGCTTGGCTCCTGTCTTCAATTGGCCCCAGTAGGATATGCTATTGAGCGCAGCCAAGATGGCTGCCTCAGCACCCGGCTCAGCAGCACGTTGAATCGCCGGGTGCTATAATAATTAATTTTTTTAAAAAAATGTAAATTGTACAAAGGATGAATTTTGTGCTCTCTGGGTTAAAACAGCCCTTATGTGACCCAGCCCATACGATGGAAAAGTCTGTAATGACTCCAACTTTTAAACAATTTTTTTTCTTTTTACTGTGTTATAATGACTCGAGGATCATTTTGCATTTTAAAGTCAACGAATTATAGAGACGCTCCAAAGGGCTGCAACCTGAAGTATGGAAGATGATTGCAGTGGAACAACACTGCCCCCTGCTGGCTAGAAATATGTACGACACACTCTGCAAACGGACATAAGAAACCGATCACTTTCTGGTTGCAGGACCTAAATCAGTAGGAACAATTATTATTATTTTTTTTTGATGTTTGATTTACCATACTCAGGCATTCAGTTTAAGCTGGACCAAAGATGCCACGAGAAGGGACACAGGTGTGGATGGGGATACATCCTCATATTTCTCTCTATGCTGCTATAGATGATGCTGTTACTGCTAAGACTGCGATACAGGTCTGTGGCAGTGAGCCAATAACAAAGCTGTAGGATTTGGACCACTATGTTGTGCAATGCTGGACTTGTCTTTATGATTTTACTATTGTTATATATTTAAGTGTTGTTTATACGGTGTTATTGTAAAACAGGATAGCCAACTAAGGCTATCTGCCCCAGGATGGATTGTGGCGGTATGGATCTTGTTCAAGGAACTAATACAGACTAAAATATGGACTCCTTTCTTTGTAATATGCATTACCGTATAGATAGGGTGGACTTATTGCATGATCTTCTGACTTCTGAAGGATACCCAAGATGCCTTTTGCGCCATAGTAGGAAACTGTGTGTCCTATTAGGAAACTTCTCCAGGAAAATCTTCCAATACAATGAAGCTGGTTACTTGGTAACATCAATTCTTTATTGGATACAGCAGTAACACGCTAACGCATTTCAGCCGAAGACTTACACATAGCCTAGGCTATGAGTAAGGCTTCGGTCGAAATGTGCTAGATGTTACTGCTGTATCCAGCCAGGTAGCCAATAAAGAACTTATGCAAATGATGTTACTGAGTAGTCGGCTTCATTGTATTAGAGGATTATTGCTACATTTCAAAGGCATTTGGTTCCTAGTCTCCTAGATAATTTGCGGTAGAGCATGCTTTATTGGACTATGATACAAGGATAGTATTCTGTTATTTATATAATTATCCTCAGTAGGTGAATGAGGGCTTGGGTAATGCCTGAGCCCATATCTGGAACCATCTGAGCTTAGATGGACTGGCCCTCAGCCGTGGTTCACACTGAATGCGACTTTGAAATCGTGCTACTTCACTTGAAGTAGCACGATTTCAAAGCTGCAGGTCAGTGCGAATTCAGGTGCGCTTTACCTGACATCTGTGCAGCTTCATGCATGGATGTCTATGCAAGTCACACCTGAAATCGCCAAAAATAGTGCAGGAGCTGCCGGAGTCGCACTGGTTTGAACGGTTCCATTGCCGACAATAGGGTGCGGCTTGTCATGTGATTTGACAGTTCCAAATGGCATGACAAGTCACATCAGTGTGAAGCGTAGAAGACATCATATATTCCTTTCCAGTTCTATAGATATATATGAGAATTCTCGAACACTCAGTCCAGAGGTGTCCCTAGGGTTGGTGTCACCCGGTGCGGTAACACTTGGTGACACTCCCTCCAACGATCCCCGCAGAATGGATCGGATCTGTGGATTGAGCATAATGGATCGGACTCCGATCCTTTATGCTCCCAATCCAAAGATCCGAACCATCCTGTGGGGATCGTTGGCATGCAACCTATACGGGGTGACACCGGACCCCTTCCACGAAAAGGTAAGTTGTAAAGAAAGCCGAAGATCACCGCAGGATGGATCGAATCCATCCTGCGGGCTTCGTCGGCTTGCTTTACAACTTACCTTTTTGTGGAGCGGGTCCAGTGTCACCCCATGCGGTAGGTGTCACCCGGTACGGCTTGCACCCGCCTCGGTACGCCACTGACTCAGTCCATCCCAGGGAGACCCATCTCAGATAAGGGCTCAGACTTCACAAAGTTCTAGGCTGTATGTAGAACACGGGACAGCCCCTCCTTTTGAGTTGAACTCTATTCTTGAGACTAAAATTGGGGAGCACATGATCACAGCATGGGGCATTCGGAGCTTCCTTCTGGCACTAGGGGCACAGCTTGAACCTAGTGTGTACCTGGACAACCACTTAGCATGGAGGTGACATTGCAATTGCAGAGGTAAGAGGGCTGCTCTCTGCAGTTTGGAACATTGTGACTAAAGTTCTCCACGCAGTGCCTATAGGAGGAAATGATTTGTGTAGCACAGGATATTTTTTCTTTTCTTTTCTGGATCCGCTATACATTTTACCTCTGATCGCCAGAGAGGGCGCCATCAATTTCTTTATGCCATGGCAAGGAACAGGCCAAAGAGAATGTAGAGGATGAGAGGGCCACAACTTTATAACAAGAACAGTATAGAAATATTCATTTTGATAAAAGAGCAGAAGATAAATCCAATATGTTTCAGAGGATTAGAGCTGAGACCCCCGAAACGCGTCGGTTTGCTCTATGGATTACTTATCAAGATTACGAAATCTATACTGACCTTGGTATAACCTTGTGGCCCTCTCATCCTTTACTACTCCAGGGATCCATAAGAATACCCCGTATGACAGAGAGTTGGAGATCACGTTATACTTGCCCCTGGGTCTGGTACTCCACCGACATTTCCTATGTGGCAAGGAACGACAGAAGCTAGACATGTTACCTCTGATCGCCAGAGAGGGCGCCATCAATTTCTTTATATCATGGCAAGGAACAGGCCAAAGAGGATGTAGAGGATGATGCGAGGGCCACAACTTTATAACAAGAAAAGTATAGAAATATTCATTTTGATAAAAGAACAGAAGATAAATCCCAGCGTGTTTCAGAGGATTAGAGCTGAGACCCCCGAAACGCGTCGGTTTGCTCTATGGATTACTTATCAAGATTACTAAATCTATACTGGCCTTGGTATAAACTTGTGGCCCTTTCATCCTTTACTACTCCAGAATATCCCGTATGACAGAGTGCTGGAGATCACATATTATACGTGCCCCTGGGTCTGGTACTCCACCGACATTTCCTATGTGGCAAGGAACGACGGAAGCTTTTTAAAATAGATCTTACGTTGATACAACCGCAACCAATTTCTTTATTTTAAATACATAAAAAAAACAATACTGTAACAGGTTCATTGAAGTTTTACCATCTGCTAATCCAATGCTGCCGATGCTCCTCCCACACCAACTTCCCAGCCTTATGACCAGGAAGTCTAAGGGGGGGAGGGGCTTTGACACCTTTCCTTATGACACCCTACAGAAAGGACAGAGACTAAATCATTAGCGCACCCCTCGGGGCATTTGATAGAAGAGGAAAAAAAGAAAATGTAGATATGTTCTTGCCTATAGATCATGCTGTCCATATGTGTTTTAGGTTTCTATAAGTCTGTATATATTTAAAGTGTATTTAAGGATAAATATGTATAATAATGAGATGTCAAGGCGGAGATAGAGGAGAGCCTGTTGCCTGCTTCCTGAATATGAAAGAGTACAGGCAGATATTTTTTAGGAGAACGATGTCTGCAGAATAAAATATTCTCATTGATAATAAAGACATTATCAGTTGTGATTTTATTGTGCAATATGTAGATGTTTATAATGAAAGATTATGTATTTTTTTTTCCCCCCAAGTCATCTCTTCAGCATGACAGTAACTAGGATCTCTGCAAGACTAATAAACATTTCTTAGAAAAGAGTTCTGCGTGTTATTTATTTATTTCAGGTACTTATATAGCTCTGTCAATTTACGCAGCACTTTACATATATATTGTACATTCACATCAGTCCCTAACGGGCGGACTGTCAAGGTCCTACCTTTCTTCAGAGCTTGTGCATCTCCATGAGCTGGCATCCATCTTGGTTTTCTGCAAAGCATGGTGGGAACCTTTATGCCTTCAGGCTTCTGCGGCTCCTCCTCAGAAGGGTGTGGTTGAGCACATTTAAACCTGCTGTCTGCAAGTGTGCTCTGCACTTGTGTCCTGTATGTTGCCCTGTTGCAAGCTCTTGTGTTGTTCCCATTGCTCTCCTGGTAACCGACTCGGCTTGGACAAGACTACTCTCTGCGTTAACCCTTTATGTGACCTCCCGTTGCTGAACCCGGCCCGTGACCTGAGTATTCTTTGCCTGCCGTCTAGTACTGTCTGCTCCGTTGTTTTTGACCCGGCTTGTCTGACTGCTCTACTCGTGTTCCCATCTAGCTCCCACCAGCTGTACGCCCTTGGCGGCAGTCGTTATCGCAGCTGGGGTCACTCGGGGGCCGCGACCTGGTCTCAGGCTGCGTCAAGTCCATCCCCACCATCAGGGGCCCTGGTGAAGGGTAGCCTGGGGCTTAGACTCCGCGCCCTGAGGGACTCTGGTCTGTGGGTAGTGGCTGTCGTCAGTCGCAGCGTGACCGTACCATAGGCCTGCCTGCCCATTCCAGCGTTCCTGCCCTGACACGGACTAACTAATGGGACCCCCGGGCAATAGGGGATCATGGGGCCCCTGTGTCCTTGCCCCACTCAAAGCACACCAAAAAAAGCCTATAAAAAAGGTAACGGGCATTTCATGGGGCCCCCTACTGACCCCGGGCAGTGCTCGAATGGTCAGTCCGCCCCTGGTCCCTAACCCTCAAGGGGTGTACAATCTAAGGTCCCTAACTCATATCCATACATACACATACTAGGGCCAATTTAGACAGGAGCCAATTAACCTACCAGCATGTATTTGGAGTGTGGGAGGAAACCGGAGTACACAGAGGAAACCCACGGATAAGAGAATCAACACCTCGTGGAGATTCAGTCCTCCTTCATAAGGGCTTTTCTATTTTGTAACCCCAAAAATGGCTGCACTCCATGCGATTGTGATGATAGTTGTGTCTATATCCACCAGCTCCGGAAGATTTTACCCCCTTCATGACCAGGGCAATTTTTGCTATTCGGCACTGTGCTACTTTAGCTTCAGCTCTGGAAGATTTTACCCCCTTCATGACCAGCGTGAGTTTTGCTATTCGGCACTGCGCTACTTTAACTTAAGCTCTGGAAGATTTTACCCCCTTCATGACCAGGGTGATTTTTGCTATTTGGCACTGCGCTACTTTAGCTTCAGCTCTGGAAGATTTTACCCCCTTCATGACCAGGGCAATTTTTGCTATTCGGCACTGTGCTACTTTAGCTTCAGCTCTGGAAGATTTTACCCTCTTCATGACCAGGGCGATTTTTGCTATTCGGCACTGTGCTACTTTAACTGGCAATGTCATGCAACACTGTACCCACTTAAAAGGTATACCATTTTTTTTCACACAAATAGAGCTTTATTTTTCTATTTGATCACCACTGTTTTATATATACATATAAAACAATATATATATATTTCAGGTACATATATAGCGCCATCAATTTACGCAGCACTTTACACATATTGTACATTCACATCAGTCCCTAACCCTCAAGGGGTGTACAATCTAAGGTCCCTAACTCACATTCATATACTAGGGCCAATTTAGACAGGATCCAAGTAAGCTACCAGCATGTCTTTGGAGTGTGGGAGGAAAACGGAGTACCCAGAGGAAACCCACGCAGGCACAGGGAGAGCATGCAAACTCCAGGCAGGTGGTGCTGTGGTTGGGATTATATTTTCTTGCGGCGTGTGCTTCAATGCATTTTTCTTATTTTCGTGGTTAATGTGCCTCCAGGCATACACTGTACCGGGTTCAGGAGTCACATGTTTGGTTTACCCCAGGTTCACACCTAAGCGTTTTCCCCAGCATTTTGCAGAAACGCAGTACAGTCCATTTAATATGAATTCCTAAAATAGCAAAGTCAAATACTCCTGCACTTGGGGATGGACTCAACTGGGACTATGGCTACATCTCGAATGTCCCGGACTGTGCACTCCTTGCTGCCCTCAACGGACCAGGGTAGTCCAAATGCACTGGATACAAAGAAAACAAACAGAGGGCGCACATAAAGAACATTTATTGAAATGATAAAAAAAATAGGTATTGTACTCACAATTCATATACATGTCAAAGGCACATCACAAAGAACAGCACTGTCCAATCCACACTACATGTCAATCTGCAATGGGAACCCTGGACTTCCAATAGGCTAACGCGTTTCGAGGGCTTAGCCTCTTCCTCAGTGTGGATTGGACAGTGCTGTTCTTTGTGATGTGCCTTTGACATTTATATCAATTGTGAGTCTCATACCTATTTTTTTAAATCTGCAGCTTTCATTTGGATAATACCTGGTGATTTTGGCATGAAGGTCCTTGTTCAGGCACTTCCTGTGTCAGGGTGACAACTCTCTTTCTCCCAATTGTGCTTGTGTTGTCACTCTATCACATGAGCTTCCCATGGTGACTATAAGCGGCCTTATTTACACACATTTCACAGGCGTGATCCTCTGTTGTCACCGTCAGGAGACTCACCTTCAGAAATGCATGCAGCCATCACTGGGGTGCATAAAAGGCAGGAAGTGGCTGTAAAGAGGCTGCCGGAGATCAGATGCAACAACGTTTAAGGGAAGAAAAAAAAAAAAAGGAAAAAGGCAATTGTTTATGATTCATTGGACATATAGAAGATACTGGGAAAAGTTCCGAGACAATTTTCCTTTAATTCTTCAAAGTGCAAATGTGATAGGTGAGAAATTATAGAAACACCACCCACAGACGATGAAGCCATTCGCCTCTTCATTGTCTTAGTACATACAGATGTGTTCTGATCCATTCCATAGTGCTCTCATTCATCACATAGTACGCTTTCAATGTCCATTCCATATCAAAATAAAAGTTTGCTAATCTTGAAGAGTGTCAGATTTGAAGGCAGACATTGGTGCAAATGACAGACCTACACCATCCTGTGTTCTGCTGCTGTTTCTGATCAGCATCTGTCAGGTAGTGATCTGGTTTCTGATTGGTAGCTTCCATGAATGCATGGTTTGGTTGGGTCACGTTGTTTTGGAAAAGAATTTGTGGATGTTGCCGGCCATCCCTTTCCCCACCACGGCTTCTAACTCGGGGAGAGAGGCGTTGGAGAGCTCCTGGAGGCTGGGAAAGGTCTGCAGGAGTTGCTGAGCCTTCACTCGGCCCACTCCGGGAATCCTCTGCATGCTCTGCAGGACGGCACCATCAAGGAGGCTGCAATGCTTTTTACCGGTAAATGGATTACTGCCACCCTCTTTGCTCCATTCATGAACCTGCAGGAAGCCGAAATATTAGAGTTGAGGTCTGGTTGAGCTCCACAATACCTCAGTAAAAAAAAAAATTAATAAAAAAAGCTACATGCTCCAAATACTTACCCAAATCCATGGTCACGTCACCCACCAGGTCCCAAGTCTTCTAGTTTATTCACTAGAGAGTGGTTGGGTCCTTTTTCAGGTACCTGGTAACATGGACAATTCCCACTGAGTCCTTCTATGAGGTCCTCATAGGGTTTCGCAAACTCCAGTGGAGTTGTGGTGATGTCACATATTACCTAAATCTGTGGTCACATGATGCACCATGTCCCAAGTCTTCTATCTTCTTTACTACAGAGTGGTGGGGTCCTTCTTCGTGTACCCACATGGCTGCCTGGTGTCATGGACAACTTTTACTGGGTCTTCAATGGGTCCTCATAGGGTTCAGAAGACTCCACAGAGGTGTGGTGATGACACAGATTACTTAAATCTATGGTCATATGATGCGCCAGATCTCAAGTCTTCTAGTTTCTTCACTAGAGAGTGGTTGAGTCCTTTTTCAGGTACCTACATGGCTCCCTGTGACATGGATGATTCCCACTGAGTCCTTCTATGGGGTCCTCATAGGGTTCCGAAGACTCCAGTGGAGTTGTGGTGATGTCACAGATTACCTAAATCTGTGGTCACATGATGCACCATGTCCCAAGTCTTCTATTTTCTTTACCGTAGAGTGGTGGGGACCTTCTTCGGGTACCCACATGGCTGCCTGGTGACATGGACAACTTTTACTGGGTCTTCAATGGGGTCCTCATAGGGTCCAGAAGACTGCACAGAGATGTGATGATGACACAGATTACTTAAATCTATGGTCACATGATGTGCCAGGTCTCAAGTCTTCTAGCTTTCTCATTACAGAGCGGTGGGATCCTTTTTCAGATACCCACATGGCTGCCTGGTTACATGGACAACTCCCACTGGGAGTTCAGTGGGGTTCTCATAGGGTTTTGAAGACTCCAACAGGAGTGTGGTGGTGTCTTGCTTTGGGCCTGAACTGCAGTAGTGGACCACTACACAGGGTTTCAATTGGAAGGTGAGCAGTAGAGAGTCAGGTAATGGGGGACTTAGACACATTAATAGGTACTTGGGAAGGGTTTAAAAGGAAAAACATGGTTGAAATATCTTATTTGGCCCAAAGTTGGGATTTAAATAGATCACTGAGGTGACCCTATCATGAAAAGTGAATAGTGAAACCCAAAAAGAAGACTAAATGCTCACCATTTCCACTGTATGTGCCACCAAACACAGCTCCAATCACAAGTCCTCACCCCCAAAAACCTCCTAGGGAACAGACACTTCTGAGATCTCCTGGGGCCCCCACATGTCTCACTGGGTCCTTCCTCAGATCTCCATGTCACTGGAGTCACTCCAGGAAGTGTCATTTTCCAAGTGGACTCTGCAAGGACCAGAACTTGTGAACGGCGGGGTGTTCTGTGGCACTGTGGCACTAACATAGTGTTTTGGTACGTACCAAACAAAGGATGAGCTGTGCTGCTTCGCTCTGACTGGTGACCGGAATTAACGACATGCCGAGTTCAAGAACCACAAAGTTCTGTACTGGAGGAAAGTACTGCTCGCTGATCCGTGTCTTCTCCACTATGACCACACCTTTCAGGTTACTGGCCTTCCAAAACATAATGAGAGAAGGGGTAGACGTTACCATTTAGAGGTTTATATCACCCAAGATGGATACTTCAGTGTGTGGTGGATGGTGAAAGGTTAACCCGATAGCCTCCTCTATCTCTAGGGAACTTTTGGTAACATCTGTGCACTGCGTTCCTGGATTTGCACATCCCTGTGCTAAGTTTCCAGGTCTGTACTCCTGCTGTGCCTATTATGAGGGGTTCCCACCATCCCTGTGCTGAGTTATTGGATCTGTATACCTGCTGTGCCCATTATGAGGGCTTCCCAACATCTCTGTGCTGAGTTCCTGGGCCTGCACAACTGCTGTGCTCATTATGAGGGCTTCCCACCCTCCCTGTGTCAAGTTTCCAGGTCTGTACAACTGCTGTGCCCACCCTAAGGGGTTCCCACTATCCCTGTGCTGAGTTAATGGATCTGTATACCTGCTGTGCTCATTATGAGGGCTTCCCAACACCTCTCTGCTGAGTTCCTGGGCCTGCATACCTGCTGTGCCCATTATGAGGGGTTCCCACCATCCCTGTGCGGAGCTATTGGGTTTGTACACCTGCTGTGCCCATTATAAGGGGTTCCCACCGTTCCTGTGCTGAGTTCCCAGGTCTGTACACCTGCTGTGCCCATTATGAGGGGTTCCCACCATCCCTTTGCTGAGTTCCCAGGTCTGTACACCTGCTGTGCCCATTATGAGGGGTTCCCACCACCCCTTTGCTGAGTTCCCAGGTCTGTACACCTGATGTGCCCATTATGAGGGGTTCCCACCACCCCTTTGCTGAGTTCCCGGGTCAGTACACCCGCTGTGCCCATTATGAGGGGTTCCCCCATCCCTGTGCTGAGTTCCTGGGTCTGTACACCTGCTGTGCCCATTATGAGGAGCCTCTCACATCCTACGCAGTAAACAACTAGTGCTGTGACTAATAAGATGTTGCTGCTGTACAGGTACCTCCTAATAAAGTTTATTCAATGCTTGTAGATCCCCCCTTTAACTACCTGCCGACCGCAGATAGCCGAATGACGGCTGCACTGCGGCCGGCCAGTTCTGAGTGGACGTCATATGACGTCCTCCCAGATCACACTCTCCTGCGCGCCCCAGGGGGCGCGCACCCGGCGATCTCCGTGATCGCTGTGTCCTACGGACACAGCTGATCACGTGATGTGGTAAAAGGCCAATCACAGCGGCCTTTTACCATGTGATCAGCGGTGTCCAATGACACGCTGATCAGAGGGAAATGCAAGTGCCGGTTCTCGGCTGCACTTTCCTCACGCTGTCAGATCGTGAGGAAAGTACTGCAGAGAACCGGCAGTTGTCAGAGCGGGGATCGGCACCGATCATCAGGGCACTGATGATCAGTGCCCTGATGATTGGTGCCCAGCAATGCCACCCGCAAGTTCCGCCCACCTGTGCCCAGCAGTGCGCCCACTAGCTCCGCCCACCTGTGCCCAGCAGATCACCCACCTGTGCCCAGCAGTGCACCCACCTGTGCCCAGCAGTGCACCCACCTGTGCCACTCTGCAGTGTCACACACCTGTGCCCAGAAGTGCCACCTACCTGTGCCCAGCAGTGCCACCCACCTGTGCCCACCAGTGCCACCCACCTGTGCCCACCCACCAGTGCTGCCCAACAGTGCCACCCAGCAGTGCTGCCAGTCAGTGCCACCAGTCAGTGCCCAGGGGTTGTTCCAGTCAGTGCCGCCAGTCAGTGCCCAGCAGTGATGCCAGTCAGTGCCGTCTATCAGTACCCATAATCAGTGTCACCTATCAGTGCTGCATATTAGTGCCGCCTATCCGTGACACCTCATTAGTGCTGTCTATCAGTGCCGCCTATCCGTGCCACCTCATTAGTACTGCCTATCAGTGCCCTTTAGTGCTGCCCATCAGTGCCACCTATCAGTGCCCATCAGTGCTGCCTCATCAACGCACATCAGTGAAGGAGAAAAAATGCGTGTTTGAAAATTTTTATAATAGAAACAAAGAAACTTTTTTTTTTTTTTCAAATTTTTTGCACTCTTTTTATTTATAGCGCAAAAAGTAAAGCGCCCAGTGGCGATTAAATACCAACAAAAGAAAGTTCTATTTGTGAGAAAAAAATGATCAAAATTTCATATGGGTACAATGTTGCATGACCGCGCAATTGTCAATCAAAGTGCGGCAGCGCTGAAAGCTGAAAATTGGCCTGGTAAATAAGGGGGTATAAGTGCCTGGTAGGCAAGTGGTTAAATATAAAAAATCATAAAATAACGAAAGTAAAAAAGAACATTATGATGATGATTATTATTAATAATAATAAAACAGTGATCCCTAATAATAGTAATAATAATAATAAATAATAACAATGATAAATAACAACAATAATAATATTAAAAATAAAAATAATAATAATTAGATTAAAAATCATACTATAACGAAAGCAAAAAAGAACATTATGAATAATAATAATATTATAATCATGATAATAAAACAGTGATCCCTAATAACAGTAATAATAATAAATAATAACAATGATAAATAACAACAATAATAATAATATTAATAATAAAAAAAATAATAATAATAATAATTAGATTAAAAATCATACAATAACAAAAGCAAAAAAGAACATTATGATGATGATTATTATTATTGTTATTAATAATAATATTTTATTCATGATAATAAAACAGTGATCCCTAATAATAGTAAAAAAAATAAATAATAACAATGATAAATAATAACAATAATAATAAAAATAATCATATTAAATATTAAAAATCATAAAATAATGAAAGTAAAAAAGAACATTATGATGACGATGATGATTATTAATAATAATATTTTAATCATGATAATAAAACAGCGATCGTGTTAGATAAATCATTAGAAAACATCAATCACTTACTTTGCGAAATCGGACAAGACGTCTTTTAAAGGCATTTCCTGACACCAGGTCAGTCTCCGTTATGTAGAGGATGCAGACTCTGTTGGAAAGGTGGAAATCTACCAGCCCCAGACTGTCTTCAAACATCAGTTTTATTTTACCTGCAGAGGGAAATGTTGGAGAGATGACCAGCATCACACATTGTTCCCTCTTCCTCAGATTAAAGACTAATTCCGAGTTAATTTCATTGATCCGCAATGGATTGAAGGTAAGAAAATGTGTGTTTATTATTAATGAAGTGACAGTGCCACGTCCGGCTGCGTCTGGTTTCCTATGTCTGTGACACCCCTGGTACTTTATTAATATACTTTACTGATTTTATTGGTATTCAAAGTCTGATTTCCAACATTTGGATAGAAGTCTCTTTGAAGGATCTCATTATTAGCATCCATCTCACCTTGTAATAACTGAGCCAGAGCGCTCCCCCTCCACTTCTCGCTCCCGATCACATGACCATAGGGAAGGGCGGCAGCGCCAGCTCTGATTGGAGTACCTTCCTGTGTGGCCATTTAAACACTTCTGTCCCTTTCAGGCCATGGAACCATTCTGGGAGAGAGTGACAAAGATTAAACATCTCCTTAGAGAACATGTTCAGTGTATTGTCAGTGGCGCATACAATGCACTATTACTGCAGGCGTGCTGTGTTGCATTATTGCACACACATTAAAGCGGAGCTCCACCCAAAAAGCTTCGTCCCCCACTCCCCAATATGGATCGGCACCTTTGGGGAGTGGGGAGCAATTGCTCTTTGACATTGGTGGCAATACCTCACACGTGGTGCAATTTGACATGTGCTTGCCTTACACTACGAATTTTTTTTTTTTTAATGAATTTTATATCGTTTTTTATTTTTAACTCTTTACATTTTTTTAATTAAATTTATTGCTATCAAAACATGGCCCACAAGTCCCCTATGAGTCAGGAAGTGACAGGTCCTATTTATGGTGACATTAACCGTCCATCAGACCCAGTGGCATCCCGAGGCAGGTGCAGGGGGTGCGGCCCGCACGGGTGACACCGACCGCACCGAGTGACACCGGACCTGCTCCAAGAAAAGGTAAGTTGTAAAGAAAGCCGACGATCCCCGCTGGATGGATCGGATCTGAGGATTGAGCATAATGGATCGGAGTCCGATCCATTATGCTCCCCAATCTGCAGATCCAATCAATCCTGCGGGGATCGTCGGCATGCAACCTATACGGGGTGACACCGGACCTGCACCACAAAAAGGCAAGTTGTAAAGAAAGAACATATCACATACAATCAGTGAGCTCACCATTGGGGCTGGTATATACCCACTTAAGGTCTGCCCTATACAAAATCATGCGCATATATATACAGATTTTGCAGTTTCGCCATGGGGGGGGGGCTGAATGCAGGAAGCCGAACTGTGCAAGTGTCTGCTGCACCCACCAGCAGCACACAGAACACAGCTGTGCCTAAGTAAAAAAAAGGCAGAGCTCTGTTCTGACGCTGGGGGGGAGTAAAGGATCGTGTGTCCCTGCAGGGCTGGGAACACAATCCTTCACTTCCCCTAGTAAAAGCACCACCTAGTGTACATCAAGCACATAGCTAGGCACACAGTTAACCCTTCGATCACCCTAGAAGTTTAACCCCTTCCCACCCAGTGTCATTAGTACAGTGTCAGTGCGTATTTTTACTGATTAGTGATTAGGGTTCCCCTAAAGTGACAGTGTAAAAATGTCCGCCGCAATATCGCAGTCCTGCTATAAGTCGATGATCGCCGTCATTACTAGTATTAAAAAAATAAATAAATTGCAGTATACATTACATAGTTTATAAAGGATTGTGTGCCCATGCAAATCTGGGAACATGATAATTCACTTCCCCTAGTAAAAGTGACAGTTTGTGTAAAAATGTCTGCCGCAATATCGCAGTCCCGCTATAAGTCGCTGATTGCCAACATTACTAGTATTAAAAAAATAAATTAAATTGCAGTATATCCATAGTTTGTGAAGGATCATGTGTCCCTGCAAATGTGGGAACATGATACTTCACTTCCCCTAGTAAAAGTGACAGTTAGTGTAAAAATGTCTGCCGCAATATCGCAGTCCCACTATAAGCCGCTGATAGCCGCCATTACTAGTATTAAAAAATTAAATTAAATTGCAGTATATCCATAGTTTGTGAAGGATCATGTGTCCCTGCAAATGTGGGAACATGATACTTCACTTCCCCTAGTAAAAATGACAGTTAGTGTAAAAATGTCTGCCGCAATATCACAGTCCCGCTTTAAGCCGCCATTACTAGTATTAAAAAAATAAATAAATAAATTGCAGTATACATTCCATAGTTTGTGAAGGATCGTGTGTCCCTGCAAATCTGGGAACATGATACTTCGCTTCCTCTAGTAAAAGCGACAGTTAGTGTAAAAATGTCTGCCGCAATATTGCAGTCTCGCTATAAGTTGCTGATCGCCGCCATTACTAGTATTAACCTCCCTAGCGGTATTCCCGAGTGTAGCTCGGGGTAAAGTTTCAGTACCACAAGCGGTAACCCCGACCTACACTCGGGCTTACCATGCGGCGTTGCACAGGGATTCCCTACAGCGCTTACCTTGTCCTTCGCTCCCGCAATGCGTCCCCTGCAGCGTCCCATCTCCTCCAGCCGATGCCGGCACCTGGCTTCCGTGTTCCGGTCCCTGTGACGTCGGGACGTACGGGAGACAGAACTGGCAGGAAATTTGAAAATTTAAAAAAAATGAAATTTTTTTAAAAAACGATTATTTCATAGCAAAACATTCCTGTCTCAAACCATTTCACATACATTTTGTCCCGAGTGCTTTGTCCGGCGCCCTGCCTGCATGTTTACTGTTCTTTCTGCCTGGAAACTTAGAAAAGTCCATGGCGTCCAAAAAGCGTCCCTTTAGGTCAAAAGCGGTTTTAGACCGGCTAGAGAACAGCGATAGTAAATCAGAACCACTTGCAGAATTGAGTGATAATGATTCGTGGGGGAAATTCCTCATCAGACACTGAAAACGATTTTGCAACTTTGCTCAGTGATGTGCGAACTTGGCGCTATATTTCACATTTCAGTGTTTTTGGTTTGATTGTATTATTGAATAAAATGTATTATTATTATATTATTATTTTTTGAGTATTTATTAAATTATAATTTATGATTTCGTGTTTCAAGTTTTATCCTACCCGGGATGTTTACTAGACTCTTGTTCGGACAGATTTCAGTGAGTTATTCCTAAGAATTACAGCCTACAATTAAAAAACTACATATTTCCATGCAAAAAAATGGTACCGCTTTCAGCACCAAAAATCTGAAATAATCAGACTGCCGAGGAGGTTAAAAAAATAAATAAAATTGCAGTATATGTCCCATAGTTTTTTGCGCAAATTAATCAATATACTCTTATATATCTTTTTTTACCACAAATATGTAGCAGAATACAGTTTGGACTAAACTTATGAAGAAATGTATTTTTTTATTGGATATGTTTTATAGGAGAAAATTAAAAAAATATATTTTAATTCAAAATTGTCATTGTTTTACTGTTTATAACGCAGAGGTGCTCAAATACCACCAAAAAAAAGCTCAATTTGTGGGGAAAAAAGACATGAAGTTCATCTGGGTGCAGCGTTGCATGACCGCGCAATTGTCAGTTACAGTAACGCAGTGCCTGGTTGGGGGGGGGATCTTGCGGAGGTCAAGTTTATAGGATTTACTATATATTTCTATTTGTGTCCCTGTAGGGGGCAGATTGTAGATCAGAGGGTGACAAATGTTATTCAACGGCAGAACTGCTGAGATAAAGTCAACTGGCCACATCACAAGTCTAACCCTAAGAAAGCGATGAACAGTAAAGCTCAGTCCCTCTGCAGCACTACCCAGTGTAATAATAATATATAGACAGTGAGGATACAATGTAACAAGTCTCCCCTCGGACAATATTGATACATTGTATCTACTTCCCCACCTGGACTCTCCCGCGCCTCAAACTTCTCCACGCGCAGCCTTTTCTTCCTTTATCGCTGATTGGAGGAGCCGCCGTCGCTCAACTCCAGTGACCCAATGAGAACTGCTCTCTGGTCCTCGGGGAGGGACTTCCCTCTCCACGCCCCCCGGCCGGTTTCCTTCTGTGGAAGACGCACAGGGTTGCCAGGGGCGACGTGTGGGGGCGAGCGCCGATTGGTGGAAGAGATACCAGCAGACGATCGGATTGGACGCTGGTGGTCACGTGGCGGTAGAATTCGGTGGTTGAAGGAATTGAGGGAGGAAGAGCGGCTGAGGAGGACGGAGAACGCGGTGTGCGAGGAGAGGAGACCCGGGGAGATCGCGCAGCCATGTCCTTCCCGTTCAGGAGGAGAGAAGCCAACCAGTTCGTGAGTGAGACTCCCTGACAGGACATGCTGGGAGTTATAGTTCTCCCCCCACCAGAGGGACTGACAGGACATGCTGGGAGTTTTAGTTCTCCCCCCACCAGAGGGACTGACAGGGGATGCTGGGAGTTATAGTTCTCCCCCCAGAGAGACTGACAGGACATGCTGGGAGTTATAGTTCACCCCCACCAGAGGGACTGACAGGACATGCTGGGAGTTATAGTTCACCCCCACCAGAGAGACTGACAGGACATGCTGGGAGTTATAGTTCACCCCCACCAGAGAGACTGACAGGACATGCTGGGAGTTATAGTTCACCCCCACCAGAAGGACTGACAGGGCATGCTGGGAGTTATAGTTCTCCCCCCAGAGAGACTGACAGGACATGCTGGGAGTTATAGTTCTCCCCCCACCATAGAGACTGACAGGACATGCTGGGAGTTATAGTTCTCCCCCCACCAGAGAGACTGACAGGACATGCTGGGAGTTATAGTTCCTCTCCCCCAGAGAGACTGACAGGACATGCTGGGAGTTATAGTTCACCCCCACCAGAGGGACTGACAGGACATGCTGGGAGTTATAGTTCACCCCCACCAGAGAGACTGACAGGACATGCTGGGAGTTATAGTTCACCCCCACCAGAGAGACTGACAGGACATGCTGGGAGTTATAGTTCTCCCCCCCAGAGAGAATGACAGGACATGCTGGGAGTTATAGTTCACCCCCACCAGAAGGACTGACAGGGCATGCTGGGAGTTATAGTTCTCCCCCCACCAGAGAGACTGACAGGACATGCTGGGAGTTATAGTTCTCCCCCCACCAGAGAGACTGACAGGACATGCTGGGAGTTATAGTTCCTCTCCCCAGAGAGACTGACAGTACTTGCTGGGAGTTATAGTTCCTCACCACAGACTGATAAGACACGCTGGGAGTTATAGTCGGCCCCCTCCCCCCCCTTACTCAACACTGCTAGAATATATAGTTCCTTATTAGAGAATTCCTTCCGTACACTGACCACTCTGTGTGTTCCGTCTGTAAAGTGACACGTAGTGCTCTGACTCGGAGCCCGCGGTGTGATTCGGAACCCATGATGTGACTCGGAGCCCGTGGTGTGATTCCAAACCCATGATGTGACTCGGAGCCCGTGGTGTGATTCCAAACCCATGATGTGACTCGGAGCCCGTGGTGTGATTCCGAACCCATGATGTGACTCGGAGCCCGTGGTGTGATTCCGAACCCATGATGTGACTCGGAGCCCGCGGTGTGATTCCGAGCCCGCGGTGTGATTCGGAACCCATGATGTGACTCGGAGCCCGCGGTGTGATTCGGAACCCATGATGTGACTCGGAGCCCGTGGTGTGATTCCGAACCCATGATGTGACTCGGAGCCCGTGGTGTGATTCCGAACCCATGATGTGACTCGGAGCCCGTGGTGTGATTCCGAACCCATGATGTGACTCGGAGCCCGTGGTGTGATTCCGAACCCATGGTGTGATTCGGAACCCATGATGTGACTCGGAGCCCGCGGTGTGATTCCGAACCCATGATGTGACTCGGAGCCCGCGGTGTGATTCCGAACCCATGATGTGACTCGGAGCCCATGATGTGACTCGGAGCCCGCGGTGTGATTCCGAACCCATGATGTGACTCGGAGCCCGTGGTGTGATTCGGAACCCATGATGTGACTCGGAGCCCGCGGTGTGATTCGGAACCCATGATGTGACTCGGAGCCCGTGGTGTGATTCCGAACCCATGATGTGACTCGGAGCCCGTGGTGTGATTCCGAACCCATGATGTGACTCGGAGCCCGTGGTGTGATTCCGAACCCATGATGTGACTCGGAGCCCGCGGTGTGATTCGGAACCCATGATGTGACTCGGAGCCCGTGGTGTGATTCCGAACCCATGATGTGACTCGGAGCCCGTGGTGTGATTCCGAACCCATGATGTGACTCGGAGCCCGCGGTGTGATTCCGAACCCATGATGTGACTCGGAGCCCGCGGTGTGATTCCGAACCCATGGTGTGACTCGGAGCCCGCGGTGTGATTCCGAACCCATGATGTGACTCGGAGCCCGCGGTGTGATTCCGAACCCATGATGTGACTCGGAGCCCGTGGTGTGATTCCGAACCCATGATGTGACTCGGAGCCCGCGGTGTGATTCCGAACCCATGGTGTGACTCGGAGCCCGCGGTGTGATTCCAAACCCATGATGTGACTCGGAGCCCGCGGTGTGATTCGGAGCCTATGGTGCGGCTCCTCACTGACAGAATTGTAAATTGTTATCTGTAATAAATGATTTCTGTGCTGACACTGACTGCTGATTGTCTTCCTTGTATAGAAGCACATTGCTCATGGCCTCATCCCTGCAGCCACCGTAGCCCCCCGCTCCGCCGTTCCTCGCACCCCTCCTCCCCGTAGCCCAAACCCCTCTCCAGAGAGACCCAGGTAGGTGTGAGCGAGTCTCTGCACGGCTCTCTATGTCATTCTCCTCTTCTTCTCTCTTTCCACATATATGACCTTCCTTTCCACTTTTTAATGTCCTGTTTCATCTGGCTCCACCCCTTTCCTCATACTGGTTCTGGCAGATGATCTGTTGACACCCTCATACCAGGCAAGGGGACGGTAGAAATTGTCACCTAAGGGGGTGTGCAATGAACTGGGCACATACATGCATACATGCATACATACATACATACATGAATGGGTTACCAGCCGAGAAGGTGTAAAGCTGACTACACACACTACCATCTGATTGTACAATTTACCTTCGATCTTCCAAAAACTATTCCTACTGTATGACTTCCTACCAAACTGATCTGTTCCAATCCAGTCAGAAAGGGTCTTCTACTCCAGCTGTTGGCAGATCCATAGGAGATTGTCAGATTGCAGGGTGTATGGCTACACTCCAGGGCACACGTTATTGCAGCTCCTAATAATTAATACGTTATTATTATTATATGGGTATGTTTAAATACAGGCAGTGCAAGTACATGAATGTGACCTGGTATTGGCCTCTTGCAGTCTGTGTACAGCAGAGCTCAGACTGGGGGAGGGCAAAACAGCACAAGGAGCCAATCAGGTGTGCTTCAGGGCAAGCAACGTGCCGATAGGATGAGAGAGCAAAAAGATGACTTTATCCCTCTGCTGCTTCTTCTTCATTGGCCAAGCACAAGCTGGGGGAGGGACAAGACCTGTAAGTGTTAGTGAACTGCTGCAGAGAAGAAAGGTCTCCTGCCCTGCCAGATCAGGCTGTGCTCTGTGGCAGAGCTGTGTCAATCTCAGGACTGAATGGACAGAAATATTCATTCTTAGGCTGCTAAAACAACTTCAATATATCGATTTCATCTGTGTATTCAGCTGTTTGCCTGCAGAACAGTTTTAAACATTGACACACATTCACATTATTAAAGGCAATTTTTTTTTAAGTTTTGGACAGAGTAGAGGAATTAGAACCCCCGTCAGGTTTTTATTACGGTCTGTGCCCCCCTGTTAGGGAGATTCACCCTCTTTATTTGTCCTGTTTACCATTGTCTTTAAAAATGAAAGTTAAAAAAAAAAATCCCTCAAATTTTGGTTTGTCCCCAGAAAAATAATAGAGGGGAAATTTTCCAATGGGGACACTAAGTCCGGTGATCTGGGGGACTTTCCTTCATTTGCAGGGATTTTCACTCACTTCCTGTTTAGCTACAAGGCTTTGCTCCTGTGGCCGTGCCTGCACATTGCAGCCCTCATAGACTTTTATAGGGCTGTGTTACATCCTCTCCAACCTGTGGTCAAAGCCCTATAGAAGTCTGGGGAGCCGTAATGCGCAGGCGTGGCCAGGACACTGAAGACTTGAACCTTTTGATGTGAACAAACAGGCACTATGGCCTTTAGATGAAGGTGAATATTCATCTGTTGGGGGGGGGTTGGGGAAACATAATTGCACTTTGAAACAACTTTTCCCTGAAGATAATTTTCATATGTGGGTATATTTCAACAACCTGTGACTCCTGTTGAGGAAATGCATTGTCTAACTGCTAGTGCATACTGGAACTTGTAGTTCTTTAACATCTGATAGGCTCCTTGTATCCTATAAAATGATTCGATTTAATCACATTCACTCTGAAGTGAAAGTGCCGCTTATTTAAAGGATAAGTTCACCTTTGGAACATGTTACATGTTCAACCTGTTTTTAGGGTGGAACATGTAGCATGTTCCTATAGCCGCAGCCATGCCCTCTGCCCCCTCCCCTTTCTCTGACAGTACGGGGAGAAGTCTTCCTGTACTATCTGTCAGATTTGAAAACAGTGTGGCTCCGCCCACACAGCCACGTCACTCATTCACAGAGTTCTGTGAATGAGTGACTACAAGTCCAGGCAGCCTTAGTGGCTGTCGGCTTGTAGTTTTCAATGAACTACCAGGGTGCCGTGGAGCTCCATTGTAGTTCATTGAAGCTTCCTGTCAGTATATCTGCTTTGCCGTACATCCCGTACAGCAAGCAGATATTCTGACAGGTCTGCAGGAGACCTGCATGGCATCAGAGATCTACTGAGGCTCCTTTGGACAAAAATAATAAACGCACACTTTTTTACCTGCACAAAAACGTGCATTTATTATTTTTGTCCAAAAGGTGAACGTATCCTTTAACTTCCCACCTCATCCCCAATACTTTTGACACAGGGGAGTGGGAGCCTTTTTTGACAGCTACCCCTTCCCACTTCCTCAATTCTTGCCTAGGAGAGAATGTTGTGTACTTGGGCACACACCGTGCCCCCCACCTGCATCCTCCTTGGACAAGTCATACTCCCCAGGAGGTTGCAGGACCAGTCCCACAGCACCATGCAGTGTTGTGCATGACAGTGGGGGGATGGCTGTGATTCCTCAGGATTCAATACGGTGGTGCTGGGGACCTGCTGTTGTAAAAAGAACCAACTGCAGGAAGATAATACTGGGCCGCAGGTGCTGGTAAGTGACTCATTTTTAAAGGATAAGTTCACCTTTAGCAGTGTTTCTCAACTCCAGTCCTCATGGACCCCCAACAGGTCATGTTTTCAGGATTTCCATTATTTTGCACAGGTGATTTGATCAGTTTCACTGCCTTAGTAATTACCACAGCTGTTTCATCTGAGGGAAATCCTGAAAACATGACCTGTTGGGGGTCCATGAGGACTGGAGTTGAGAAACACTGCCTTTAGGAACATGTTACATGTTCCACCTGTTTTTAGCGTGGAACATGTAATGCGTACCCACCACTGCAGCCGCTGCCTGATTTCCCACCCCATGACAGCAGTGTGGGGAAAAGTTCCCCATACTAGCTGTCACTTTTTGAAACTAGTGTGGCCATGCAGAGCTCCACCCACTCAGCCACATAATTCATTCACAGATTTGTGTGAATGAATGAACTACAAGTCCTGACAGCCTTTGCGGCTGTCAGCTTGCAGTTTTCAATGAACTACTACGGCGCTGTTGAGCACTGTGGTAGTTCACTGAGTCTTCCTGTCTGACTGTATCTGCTTGCCCGTACGAGATGTAGAGGCGCACAGATTCACTGACAGTTTACAGGAGCCCTGCATAGCACCAGTGATCAGCAATACTTTCCAGGCTCCAAAAAATAAATTAGTAAATGTTTTTTTTTTTTTTTCACCTGCAAAAAAAAGGGGGCATTTATTTATTTAATTTTAAAGTGAACTTATCCTTTAAAAGTCAGCAGCTGCAATATTTAACTTGTTAAAAAAAATGCCATTTCTCGTATAAGTGCCTGCGTAGGTTTACTCCAGGTCAGGGGCGGACTGACCATTTGGAAACTCGGGCACTGCCCGAGGGCCCGGGGTCAGTAGGGGGCCCCATGAGATGCCCCTGGTACCTTTTTTCATAGGCTTTTTTGAGTTTAGGCAAGGACACAGGGGCCCCATGATCCCCTATTGCCCGGGGGCCCCATGAGTTGTCAGTGCGCCCCTGCTCCAGGTACTCCGGTTTCCTCCCACACTCCAAAGACATGCTGGTAGGTGAATTGGATCCTGTCTAAATTGGCCCTAGTATGTAGGAATGTGAGTTAGGGACCTTAGATTGTACGCCCCTTGAGGGTTAGGGACTGATGTGAATGTACAATATGTATGTAAAGCGCGGCATACATTGACGGCGCTATATAAGTACCTGAAATAAATAAATAAGTTTATTTGAAGACAAATTTCTTTTTATTTTCATAGAGTAGGGATGGGTTAAAAATGTCAGGTTTTTTAAATTTTATTTTTTTTATAAATGTTTGTGTCCTGTTGGGCAGTCTTGCCTCTACATTCGGTCCCTGAGTCACAACAGGAAGTGTGAGGAAGTCTCTCCAAAGTGCCAGAAAATCCCCTCTCAGACCATTGTTGCCGGTCCCCATTGGAAGGTTTGGTGTTCGGTACAGTTGAAGTATTTGTGTATAAACAGAACTTCCTATCATCCTATTAATCGTATAGGTCCGCTCTTGCTGCTGCTGTTTTGATGACCTCTTTAACCGGTCGCACAGTCGCCATACCACAGCCTCGCCAAAGGTCCTACTCTGACAGCATATGTGAAACAGAGCACATTGAACCCTATGCTTCGGCCTCAGAGCTCGGACTAGCGTAAGTAGTGACCCTCTTCTTTTATTCTATAGAAAATGAAAAAAGTGAGCGCTGATCCTAGAAAGCAGCTAAGCACTCTAAGTAACCAATAAATACTTATACAGAATAATATAAATAAAAGTGCAGCGCTAAGTAATAAATCTGAAAATTGTCCACTGTAAGTCCAGTTCATATAAACGTGCCAGGTGACAAATGGAAATCCACAATGGTGATCTGTGAGGAAGTAGCAGAAATGCGCACTCACCAGAAGGTGGATATATATAAGCAGTATATATCAAAAGCTCATGGATCCTCGGTCAAGAAGAAACAGGTCTGGTCACTGTGGATTGGCCTTTCCTTTCCTCAAGGGTGCAGAGCAAAATTCTTCCTCCTGTTAGGTGGATGCTTGAATTCCTAATAAGGGCTCTGCAAAGAGGTACTCCTCTATGCTGCCCTTGATTCCTTCACATGTGTGTTGTTCTGTGCTCACCTCTTCTTTTATTGTCATGAAGGTTAGGACCAGTGCTTTCCATGGCAGGGTGAGGATTTAGGAAATTTCCAATGCCCTGGTCCTTATATCCACGTGTCTGATAATGACCAAATTTGATTTCAGACAAAACTGGACAGCCTACCGGAATAATCAGAACAAGCAAAATGTTCCCATTATGTCAGAGTTTGATGATGATGATGATAACGGAACAGAAGAGCAAATGTCGGATATTGAAAAACAATTTGTTCAGCAGGCGTCGCCAAGGGGAGATGAAAATTTGGCATTTGAGCCAATTTATGCTCTTCCGCACAAGGGCCGAATGGTGAGACCACTACTTTTTTAATGTGAATCTTCACTGTGTACAGGTTACATTTGATATGTACAGTATGTGGGAGAAGGTTTATATACTGATCAGCCATAATAATATGACCACAGGTAAAATGAATAATATTGATTGTCATGTTACAGCAGAACCTGAAAGTGGGTGGGATACATTAGGCAACAAGTGAGTATGTTGTCCCTAAAGTTGATGTGTTAAAAGCAGAAAAAAATGGTCAAGTGTAAGGATTTGAGCAACTTTAACAAGGGCTAAATTGTAATACCTGGCCGGTTTGGTCAGACTAGCCCCAAAATTGCAGCTGTTTTTGGAGGTTCCCAATCTACAGTGGTGAGGATTGACCAAATGTGGTCCATGGAAGAAAAGTCAATGACAAGGTCATGGTTGGCCAAGGCTCATTGATACATGCGGGAGCAAAGACGGAAAGATGGCCTGTATAGTCTCTTTTAATAGAAGAGCTACTGTAGCTCAAACTGCTGAAAAAGGTAATGCTTGTTACACTAGAGAAGTGTTAGAACACAGAGTGCATTGCAGTTTGCTGTGTACGGGACTGCGTAGGCACAGACCAATCGGAGTGCCCATGCTGGAGCATGTCCACGGCCAAAGTGCCTACAATGGGCACGTGAGCATCTGTCACATACCTGATAGAAGTCTGAATTGACAAGGTCAGCCAGGCCCCACTGAAGGTGAAACAGATGGTGCCGAGGGACAGGAGAAACACGAGTGCCTGTGGATATTGATTGTGGAACTTGCAGCTGGTGATGTAACCTCAGTAAATCAGACAGGGCATCCAGTCAGGAACAGAGGAGATGCCGGAACGGCATGCTGAAGTTAAGGAAGCACTCCATTGGAACTGTAAGATCTGTGTACGTGGCTTGCCGGAACTTCTGATAAGCGTGAGGCCGGAGCACACCGTGACGACCGGAGCTGATGTAATGACAGCCAGGACAGGCACTCAGCAGGACTGTAGAGCCAAAACTGGAACCGGAAGCATAGTCAGAGTAATAGCCAGGGTCAACAATGAGCAGGCGATAAGGTACCGAAACATCAGATAGGGACAAAGTCAGGAGGAAGCCAGGATCAGAAACCGATGAGCAGAAGCATAAACAGAATCCAAGAGCAGGTCAATGGCAAGCCGGGTCAGTAACTGATACACACAGGATACAGCAGGAAATAGGAAGTTAGCTGAAGACCAGCACTGACAGAGAGTAAAAGCTTCCTTTAAATGGTCTGTCTGGCGCCAGAAACAGTGGCCACGCTCCTGTGTGTGTGCACCCGTGTGCGCGCATTTCTATTAGCCAGTTGCCATACAGGAATTCCCTTACAGCATCAGAATGAGGCCATGAAGCAATGGAAGAAGGTGGCCTGGTCTGACGATTCATGTTTTCTTTTACATTATGTGGATGGCCAGGTGGGTGTGCATTGCTTATCTGGCGACGAGTTGGCACCAGCATGCAGTATGGGAAGAAGGCAGTGTGATGTTTTAGGCAATGTTCTGCTTGGGACACCATGGGTCCTGCCATTCATGTGGATGATACTTTGATATGTACCTCCAAAAGGCTACACACCACAATCTAATTTTCTGAATGAGTCGTAAAATGCCTGCACAATGCAGAGGATGGCAAAGTCCACTCTCCATTATAAATAGGCTCCTCTATTTGACTTACAGTATGTGTTAAAAACAGGTTTAGTTAGCACACATTTGCAAACACATGCGTAAGCCACAGAGCCTTGTCACGGCACCGATAGTCTGTAGTCATAACTACAAATGTTGAGAGCCCCCATAGTAGAGGCACGTGCATGTAATGGATAGACCAAGGGCAGGTGGACCTGAGGGTGCCCACCCCTCCTTAACCAAGTCCGGACACTTTCAACCCCTTCTAGTCCAGGCCAATTTTCAGCTTTCAGTGCTCACACTTTGAATGACAATTGCGTGGTCATGCAACACTGTACCCATATGAATTTTTTAGAATTTTTTTTTGAGACCGATAAAACTTTATTTTGGTGGTATTATTTATTCACCACTGGGATTTTTATTTATTTTTTGCTATATAAATGAAAAAGTCCCATAATTTTGAAAAAAAGTGTTTTTCTTATAAAATTTATAATAAAATAAATAATCTTTGTTCATAAATCTTGGCCAAAATGTATTCAGTTATCTTTTTAGTTATAAAATAATTTGGGTTTTTTTTTTAACCAAAAATTATAATTTTTCAAAATTGTTTTTTTACATTTTTTATTTTTTTATATTATTTATGGGCTTTTTTTTTTTAACATACCGTCACCCTAGCAGTACAGTGTCACCATAGTGACACTGTACTACTTGTGGGGGTTATGAAGATTTCTTTTTTTTTTACACTGATTGCTGTTACATCCATAAAGGCTGTAAAAGCAATCATTTCTCTTTCTCTCTGGTTGCATTCTTGCAGCCATTGAGAAATAGTGTGTGAGCTGTGATTGGTCACAGCTTGTCACGTGGTACAAGGCTGTTGTGAATAGCCTTGTATCGTGATCTCTGTGATCCTTCACAGATTTCACAGGTAGTAAGCAATGATGTCAGAAGTGACATCTTGCTTACTACTCTTCATGTGATCACTGATTGGCCAATCAGTGATCACATGATTGGGACCTCACACAGAGGTCCCGTACAACGATTGGTGTTCCACTGTGTCCTCCAGACACAGTGGGCACCGGATCGTGGTGCTGTGCGCTCCCAGGGAGCGCGCACAAGCGGTTGGCGGGGAGGCTGTTTCTAAACGGCCACCCACCCCTGCACTGCTCCCGTCCAGCTGTTTATATACATGGGCCGGACAGGAAGTGGTTAAAGGTACAGGAGCGCACTGGACACCCAGCGTATAGCACAATGGTAGCTAAGGTGTTCAGTGCGCCCCCTTACCAAAAATTCAACCGTACATAAAATGGCCAAACTTTGTAGAGGTAGGACTACAGACTATCGGTGCCATGATGAGGCTCTGCAGCTTACGCATGTGTTTGCAAATGTGTGCTAACTAAACCCCAGTTTTTAACGCATACTGTTAGACAGGTTAATTCGGTTTGTTTGCAGGCTGGGACCTTTTCTCTTTTGTTTGACATGTGTTGCCCTTTCGCGTGCTCTTTGCTGTGAAGGCCAGTTATAGACTGGGGCAGTGGCCATTTTTTGTATCCTCTACTTGACCAATTGATTTTATTTAAGTAGTTGTTCAGCTGTGGTGCTCTCCCTGTCCTATGTCACTTAGTCGCCAGACAGACAATATGCAATATGCGGTGAACCAATTAAAGGGATTCCTCCTAGAGGGCAAGCTCATAGACAGAGCCCGGAGACAGTATCATATAGTATAATATGTTTTATTAAAAAGATAGCAACCACGTGGAGCATAAAATCATCAATGGATAAACAGCACTTACAAAGATGGCTGCCAGACCATCACATAGACACGGCAGCGTGACATCAGCACGTAGGCTCCTACTGACACGTTTCGTGCACACGCACGTTCTCAAAGGGATCCACCTAGTTATGACAGCCAGTCTGGGACAGGAGGTTGCACCATAACATGCACCATTGCACTACCCGAGCATAAAGCCTAATTGGACCTGAAACGAACTACCTTGATCAGGTGCGGACTGACAACTCATGGGGCCCCCGGGCAAAAGGAGATCATGGGGCCCGTGTCCTTGTCCAAACTCAAAAAAGCCTATGAAAAAGGTACCAGGGGCATCTCATGGGGCCCCCTGCTGACCCTGGGCCCTCGGGCAGTGCCCAAGTTTCCAAATGGTCAGTCCGCCCCTGACCTTGATAAGTGTGCTGCTCCCTAAACTAACAGGACATAGGTTTGTGTATTGGCAGTCCTTTTGGACAGAATGACAGTCCTGTCATTCTGCCCATTTCCTGTGAGCCCACCCTGTCCTTTACCATGTCACACATTGCTCACAGTACTCTAGCACTTTGCGGCACTCGCGCGTCATTCTGCAAACGCTGCTCAATCCGGGAAGAATACCTGCTTCCCCGCTGTCACTAAAGGAGGAGGCTGATATCCTGCTGATGTCACTGGACTGGCAAAAGGACTCCATGGAAAAAAAAGTATATTCAGCAGGGGGTGCTGGGTAAGATGGCTGGCATTTTGATTTAATTGGCTTGACAATTCCTCATCTGCATGCTGTATGCATAGCCTACACATTCAGGCAATATCACCACTTACCAATGATTTCATGTACACTCTCTCTAGAGACATATAAACATATGTATACATTAACAATATACATTCACAGTTGTTTCTCTAAACAACTTAATGACATAATTGGCGTTCACACTGTCACATCAGTAAAAATCATTGCCAAGTAAGTCGGAAATCATCAGTATGTTCGTGCATGCAGTGCAAAGCCATGCCATCCGTTGGTGCTGTGTCTGTGAATTTCAAAGCAGAATGTTAGTACTACTTTAAAACTTTCCTGATCTGGGTAATATGGCTGGAATTACTGGGGGGGGGGGGGGGTTATAGTTGTGGTGTAGTTGTAGCATAGGGCCATTATGAATAAACCATCATAGGAAATAAGAAAAAATATAAAAGTGGAAATAGCACCAAAAAAGTGTTCTCATATAATTAACACAAGCTGCTAAACCTTACCCTTAAAATAAAGGTTACAATAATAAAACAAAAAAAGGCGGCGCTCTCAAATTAAATGTACAAATCAAATTAAATGGTGATAAAATTAAACCGTGAAAAAATAATTTTATGTGACCAAAAAATGTCTTTAAGAATTTCTCTTTCCATCAATAGTGAACAATGTCCATCACCACAAGAACAGATTTGTGCAAATCCACCCCCAGCAGAAATGAATAAACTCACCAGAGCAAATTGCCAGTTAAATTATAAACCAGCAATTGCACTCTTTTGCTCTGGGAGCAATACTCTGCAGGCAGACTCAGCGGTGACCAGCTTTTCAAATTATTCCTCTCTCAGCTTGTTGATGTAGTATTATGCAGGTCGGGGAGCCCCAGATATTCAGACACTTATTTATCCTCTTTGGGAGCAATACTCTGCAGATCTATAAACTCAGCAGCAAAAACTTCCAAACCGAATTCCAAGAAGTTCGTGCACAGGCTCAGAAAAGAAACAAAGCAAACGATCGTGTGATACCATACGACACGTTTATTCATAATCATCATAATCCACTCATATTCAACAGTGTCATAGCCGACACTAGCAACAAACACATTTAGTTAAAATCACAGAAAGCCGAACACGCCAGCCTCTTACAGAACGTAGTGACATTAGTCCGAAGCTCCATCCTACGCGTTTCGTCATCCGACGTCTTTACGGAGCGGAAGGATGAACCATTATTCACTATTGATGGAAAGAGAAAATTCTTAAAGACATTTTTTTGGTCACATAAAATAATTTTTTCACTGTTTTAATTTTATCACCATTTAATTTGTACATTTAATTCGATAGCGCTATCTTTTTTGTTTTATCATCATAGGAAATAGGATTATGCAGCCTGTGACGTGTAGAATGTGGGGTTAGATCAGCAATGGGCAAACTACGGCCCGGCGGACCTTTTAATCCGGCCCACGGAGCGTGGCAAACATCGGCTGTCAGAATATGTGTAGGCGGGGCAGCGTGAGGAACGTGAGAGGAGCTAGGCTCCTCTCACAGTCCGCCCTGAAGACCGGAATGGCGCGGGAACACGGCGAGAGGAACGCGCGGAGCAAAGGTAAGTGAATTGACAAAGGGGGGGACTTGGCTTACTACTTGGGGGGGATAGTACTGTGGGGGATGAAATACTGTATGAGGGATGAATTAATATGGGGAATGAATTACTATATGGGGGATGAATTACTATATGGGGGATGAATTACTATGGGGGGGATGAATTACTATGGGGGGGATGAATTACTATGGGGGATGAATTACTATATGGGGGATGAATTACTATACGGGGGATGAATTACTATATGGGGGATGAATTACTATGGGGGGGATGAATTACTATATGGGGGATGAATTACTATAGGGGGGATGAATTACTATATGGGGGATGAATTACTATAGGGGGGATGAATTACTATAGGGGGGATGAATTACTATATGGGGGATGAATTACTACAGGGGGGATGAATTACTACAGGGGGGATGAATTACTACATGGGGGATGAATTACTATATGGGGGATGAATTAATATGGGGGATGAATTACTATGGGGGATGAATTACTATATGGGGGATGAATTACTATATGGGGGATGAATTACTATAGGGGGGATGAATTACTATGGGGGATGAATTACTATATGGGGGATTAATTGCTATGCTTACTATGGGGGAATATTACTATACTTACTATGGATGACACATACACATCATTCATCTACTCTTGGTCCAGGCCCCCGGGTCCAATATATGAACCCATTGCGGCCCTCAAGTCAAAAAGTTTACCCACCCCTGGGTTAGATTGAGGTTATAGGTAAGGTTTGGGAGCCTATTTATAGCAGAAAATGGACCAAATTAAAGCATTGGTTCGGTGGGTTTTTTTCCTTTTTTTTGAGACTAAGGCTTGGTTCACGTTGCTGCAACCCCAAAGTCATGCGACTTTGCATTGCAGCTTCATGCGGCTTTGGCCAATCATTACAATACAGAGTGTGACACATATTATTGCACTTACTAAACCCTCTGAAGTCACAGCTAAAGTCGCAAAGATAAGACAAAAAAATGACTTTCTTGCGACTTGTGATTTTTAACCATTAGCCGCCCGGCCAATGGCCGTTTGGCGGCTTGAAAAGCGCTGCAGCTTTCCGGGTGCACGCCATTTGGCGTGCTCCCGCACATGCGCGGTTGCAGAGCGACGCAGCAGTGCGATCTGTCACCGCCCGTGCACCTCGGACACGGCCGATGACAGATCCGAGTACCGGCTCCCGTTGCCGGTACCATGTGACCTGCTGTGACCAATCACAGCAGGTCACATGACAGTTGTATACAATGGATGGCTTCATTCATGATGCCATCCATTGTATACTAGTGCCTAGCTGTGAATGGTCACAGCTAATCACATGCACATGTCATGTGATTAGCTGTGACCAAATCACAGCTAAGCGCAAAAAAAAAAAAAAAAGCTGAATGAATCGATTTCATTCAGGTAAATGCTTGCTTATAGCAAAGTAATTCTTTGCTATAAGCAAATTGTGTAAAAAAAAAAAAAAAAAAATACTGATCACTTCCCCAAAGTAGTACAGTGTTACTATGGTAACATTGTACTATTTTGGTCATAGTAAAATATGAAAAAAAATCTTAAAAAAATAAAAAAAAGTAATAAAAAATTAAATATAATAAAAAAAAAAAAAATATATATATATTTTTTTTTTCATACTGTCACCAGTCAGTGTCGCTGTTCACCGCCATGCCAGTTATATGATGACGCTGTACTGCACTGGTGACAGTATGTAAAAAAAAAAATAGTGAAAATAATTTTTTTAATTTTTTCATTTTCCGAAAAATTATGACAAAAAAATACAACTTCAAAAAACTCGCCATGCCTCTTATGAAGTACGTCGGACTGTCTACTCTGCAAAAAGGGGTCATTTGGGGGATATCTGTACTATTCTGACATTCTTGGACTTCAAGATATTAGATTGGCTGTCAGTACTTCAGGATTGATCAATATTCAGATCTATACCATAGTTTGTGAACTCTATAACTTTCCTACAAACTAAAAAATACATCCTAATTTGGGTTATTTTCACCAAAGACATGTAGCAGAATACATCTCGGCCTAAATTTATGAAGAACAATTATTTATTTGTAAACTTTTATAACAGAAACAAAGAAAAATGTGTTTTTTTTCAAAATGTTTGGTCTTTTTTTGTTAATTTAGCAAAAAATAAAAACTGCAGCGGTGATTAAATACCACCAAAAGAAAGCTCTAGTTGTGTGAAGAAAATTATCAAATTTTAGTTTTGGGTACAATGTTGTATGACCGCGCAATTGTCATTCAAAGTGTGAGAGCGCTGAAACCTGAAAACTGGCCTGGGCAGGAAGGTGTAAAATTGCACGGCATTGAAACGGTTAACATTGTAGTCTATGGCACTCATGTGGCAAGGAAGATGCAGAAAAGTAGCGCGGGAATCATTTTTTTATGTTGCTGTGAATTGAGTTGCAACAATATAGATGATACCCATTGAAATGAGTGTGTTTTGAATTTTCATGTGATTTTGTGTCGCAAGTTGCATGAGAAAGTTGCAGCAGTGTGAATCAGGGCTAAGGAGAAAAGTAGTGCAGGAATCATTTTTTTATGTTGCTGTGAATTGAGTTGCAACAATATAGATGATACCCATTGAAATGAGTGTTTTTTGACTTTTCATGTGATTTTGTGTTGCAAGTTGCATGAGAAAGTTGCAGCAGTGTGAATCAGGGCTAAGGTTTCATTCCCATGGGCATACTATAGCATACGCCCATACAAGGGCTGTCTTTGCCTGCATGGGGATGCATAGGTGTTCCATGCATCTGCATGCCAGCAATCCTATTCATATCAATTGGGACGTAATGGCTGCACAGACAAATGCACACTGTCGGCTTTCAGGGCCGTGCACCCAAAACCGCACATCTGTCAAATTGAAAGCAACAGCTGTGTCTGTGCAACTGCTGGATCCCAGTTGACATGAATGGGACTGTCTGCACGGGGATTCACAGAACCCCGGTACCGGCATACACAGTTCTTGCATGGTCGTAGCTCTAGTACACCCATGTGAACAAGGCCTTAATCTGCCTAGAGTTCACTGACCCCTCTAAATGCAGCAACACTAGAGAAAAGCTTGAGGACTTGCCTAGCAGAATTTTATTTTCTATATTAAATCTGAGCATTACCAAAAATTACTTGAGAAACAAAAAATAATGTTCTTTAGCAAGGAACATACATTCTACATTAATAATTGTTACCAAAATTAGTATGTACTGTAATTTGCCTCCAGCATTGTTCCTGTTTCTTCTTGCTGGAGGCTGCCATTTTGCTGAAGCCCAGAGCCCCTCAGCAGCGGTAAATCTTTAGGCTGTCAGCAGATCGGCCTCTAGTGGCTCTGATTTTCGGCATAGTGCATGCCAAAAAATAGAAAGCAACTGAGCATGTGCAGAGCAGGGTGTATTACTGGCTTTTAAACAGTATAGGCACTTTTTATAATGTATTACATGGCTATACCTGCAAAAGGGGGCCACCCTGAAGTGATCTAGCAGGACTTCATTCTCTGACTAAAGTTCCACTTTAAATTGTAGTTACCCAAGCTTTGTAAGCTGCTATTGTCTCGTCCATTCTGCCTTTTCTACAGCTATGATCTGCATTGTTATCTACTGTATTCGCTGTTTCAAAGCACTGTGGAACATGTGGGCTGTATAAAAGATGAGAATGAATAATCTCTTACCTTTTCCATGTCTATAGAGACCTGCAGCCTCTCCAGAGCAGGAGGAAATTGATGGCAGCGGAGCTACTTCTTCTGATGTTGACAATTATCAAGTGTTTTCAGATCATTCTCCCAGAGAAGGTATTATTATTATTTTTTTTTTTTTGATTATCGGCATACAAAGGGATACAGAAATGGTGAGGGTGTGGGTCTCTTGATGATGGTATATTATTCATGGAAACAAAGGACCTGATCTCCACTGATTTCTTCTATATACACCCACGCTTTTTCTTAGCCCTTGGTTCATGCAGTATCACAGTGAATGAAATTTCACAGGCCATCCATGAAATGAACTGATGTTTTTCCCTAACAGGGCAAGAGAGTCTCTCTTAATTTCCTCCTTTCCCAGCATCACATACTTACCTACAGGGGTTAGACAAAAAAAGTAGAAACCCTACACTGATTTACAGAAGTGAAAGTGACAACCTGTTTCGTGTTGAAAGTGGAAGTGATGTAACATTCTTTTGCTTGCGCTGTGTGATGAGACACCTAGCTAACAGGTGGGAAGCCTCACTTTCGTCATCCACTGTGTGCGCTGCTAGTATTATGGAATCATGTCAGAGCTGACTGAGCTTCAAAGAGGGTAAATTGTTGATGCCGCTTAGCACCAATTTATTTGCCATGCCGTGAGGTATTAAAGGTTATGACGGTGTAACGGAACTGACACAGACTGCGCTTGAGTACTTCGATTAGAATACCTCTTCCCCATCCGAACACCGACAACAGACACCACAGCCGACCATACAAGACTAGATGACACCAGTCTTGAATTAAACCAAGAGGTAGACTACTTTGTTTGAACTACTTTATTTGAACACAGATATATACACTCAGGGGACAATCCCCCCTCCCTGCATAATGACACAGGGCGGGGCAATCTACATTTAGTAACAAGAGACACACAGGTATTCAAACTTCACACCAGCAGATAGTCCCATCGGGAGGAAGGGCTGCTGGAGACCCCCCCCCCCCACTAAGCTAATACACATAAACACATACATCCCATAATAGTTTGCTCCCACACCAGACAAACAATAGAACAATGGAATGCAGCCACATGACATTAAACAATCAACAACCTCCCACCCCACCTATCTCCTAAACATGTCTACACAGCCTGAGACAAAGCACACACACAATATTAGGACAGATCACCCTGTACCCCTAACAGGCACAGGGTGATTTACACATAAGAGGGATATGGGGAGCTGATACAGGGGTCTCCCCACCTCTCCAAAGTGAGCTGGGTTCCATGGGCCTCCCACCCAAAGTGACTCCCATCACAGACGGCTTATACAGTTTCCGGGAAACCATCGTCTGATAAGCATAAGCACGGTCGACATGGTCAACTGAAAGAGACAAACGGACATTGCGCAGGATTGTGACCCAGAATAAGAAAACAATTGATGCAAACGTGACTGCAGAGCTCAATCTCGGTCCCGTAGATAAAGAGAAGATAAAATAAACCTGCAATTTCAGTCACAGAAGCGCCAGATAAGCGGCACCAACAATTTACCCTCTTTGAAGCTCAGGAATCTCTGACATGACTCCGTATTGCTAGCAGCGCACACAGTGAATGACGAAAATTAGGCTTCCCGGCTGTTAGCTTTTCAACACAAACATGTCGTTACTTTCACACCTGTAAAACATGTAGTGTTTCCACTTTTTTGTCTAACCCCTGTACTTTGCTCTGTAGGTATGTAAGTATATGACCAAAAGTGTTGGAAACTTGACCTTCACATCTATGTGACCTTGTTGGACATCTCATTCCAAAGCCATGGGCGTTTAATATGAAGTTGCTCCCCTTTTTGGCTATGACAGCCTTCACTCTTCTGGGAAGGATTCCCACAAAATGTTGGGGTGTGTCTGTGGAAATTTGTGCTCGTTCATCCAAAAGAGCATTTGTGAGGTCAGGTACTGATGTTGGACAAGAAGACTTGCCTCATAGTCGCCATTCCTATTCATCTCAAAGGAGTTCAGAAGGGGGTCAGGGCTCTGTGCAGACCACTTAAGACCATTTCTTTATGGAGCTGGCTTTGTACACAGGGGCACGGTCATGTTGGAGCAGAAAAGGGTCTTCTCCAAACTGTTTCTGTGACCTACCTTATTTTAAGACCCAGTGATGTTATCAATAGACCTCTGTGCTTCTCTATTCAATGCAGACTGATCATGGCCGGTGGGAAAGGCCAGCAGAGTGCTGTACTTAGCTGACAGAAAACATCACAGCACCTTGCCTCATTACACCTTTTAAGTTCACCTTTTGATCAAAAGTAATAAATGCACATGTTTTTGCAGGTAACAAAAATGTACATTTTATTATTTTTGGTTGCAGGAGCCTGTAAACCATTGCACCAGAGATCAGCAGATTGCTGGTGCCATGCAGGTTTCCTGCAGACTTCTCAGTATATCTGCTTGCTCATGCGGGAAGTACGGGCAAGCTGATATACTGACCGGAAAATTCAATGAATTAAAATGGCACTCCACAGCGATGTGTTAGTTCATTGAGAGCTACAAGCTGACAGCCTAAGGCTATCGGGACTTGTAGTTCATTCATAACTGAATGAATGACGCGACCGTTCTCCCCGTACTTCTGTCACAGGGAGGGGGGACAGCGGGCAGCGGCTGCAGCATTGGGAACAGGTTACATGTTCCAACCTAAAAACGGGTGGAACATGTAACATGTTCCCAAAGGTGATACTGTATCCTTTAAGAGCCCTCAGCCCTGATGCAAGCAGTCAGCTTGCTCTTAGGAGGAGGTATGCAAATATAAAAAAATGCATTGATGGGTGGATGTCAGTTTGTAGGTGGGCGTTCCTAGACAGGCTTCATTTCTATGCATACCATCCTAGGTAACACGTGCATGTGATGCTGTGATACCATGACTGAAATGAATGAAAGGGGTGGGCCAGGGACAGGCATACTGGGGAGGAAAGAGCTAGATGAAGATGTGGGTCCTCCAACCATGATAGGCTGACCACCCGCTGCAGTCTTTAATGTACATTGTGAGAACCTCACAGTGTGCAGTGAACAGGGGTGGACTGACAACTCATGGGGCCCCCGGGCAATAGGGGATCATGGGGCCCCTGTGTCCTTGCCCAAACTCAAAAAAGCCTATGAAAAAGGTACCAGGGGCATCTCATGGGGCCCCCTACTGACCCCGGGCCCTCGGGCAGTGCCCGAGTTTCCAAATGGTCAGTCCGCCCCTGGCAGTGAATTAAAAAAAAAAAGTAATTTCAGTAGAGGAAAGGAGCCTGTACAACTGTGAAAAGTAAGGCTGGAGTTTAGGTGTGTGCTTTAAAAAATGGTCACACACACAAAAAAAAAACTTTAAAAATTGGCCGTCTATGTTCGTTCATTCACTACCTTCCGCCAATCTATGTTGGCTTTAACCTCTACTAACGGATGGTGCAAATGTAATATAAAACAGGAACATCGATCATAAATAAGAAAACGTCCACGTTTGTAGTGCACATTAGCAGGAATGAGATCACACATTTTGGTTGGGTCTTTGGCGTACATTACTATCATTCCATCATGGAAATCTTTATGTACCAGACTAATTGAAACACCCATCCCCCCCCCCCCCCCCACAAGATCCAAATAAGCTGATTTATGGCTAAACTCCTCTCTTGACCTCCTAGTTCTAAATCTTCTTCTGAATCTTTCATTCTGTACTGGTTGCATTATTTTAGTTCTAAAACATAGTTACATTTTTACAAATATTCGGTTTCGTTGTCCCATAGTTGGGAAGGACTCTGTCACTTTTGTAAGAATCTTCTGTATCTTTAAAAAAGGTTAAAGGATATATAAATACAACAGCAGATTATGTGAAATGCAGCCTGCAGTTTACAAATCCATAGATGTGGTATCTTCATTTGTATATTTGTTTTTTTTCAGGCTTTTTTCTTTGATTTACACGTAGTGATCCCACCAGTTACACACTTCCTGTCCTAGGGTGACAATGCTATTTTGTAATAAAAACGCATTTCAACATGCAGTGTGTGTGTGTGTGTGTATATATATATATATATATATATATATATATATATATATATATATATATATGTATGTGTATATATGTGTGTGTGTATATACATACATTCATTTATTGAAATATATTGCATATGGCCAAAATTGTAGCATTTCAAATAAATGGCAATATATTTGGGAAGAATATTTTTAAAATATATTTCAAATATATATTTTTTCCATATGGGCAGAGCGGCTTAGAGAGAAGGCTGTGGGGGCAGTAAATGAGCAGATCAGGGGAGCCTGCTCGAGTGAGGTGAGGGTAAACAAAACAACCTCTTCTTCAACCCCCTAGGCTTAAAGTGGTTTTAAAGCCTAAACATTTTTTTTACCTTAATGCATTTCCTGTATTAAGGTAAAAAAATGTTTAGGTGGGGTAGCAAGATGCCCTCTGCCCCCCCCCCCCCCTCAACCTGACCTGAGTCCTCAGTCGATCCAGCGTCATGCCCATCTGCAGTGACTCTCTCCCCTCTCTCCCAGGCTTGGTTGAGAGCAGCAGGAGACACTGGCTCCCACTGCTGTCTGTCAAATCTTGTGATGAAAGAGTGAGGGGTGGGGCTGAGCCACATTATTTGTGTCTATGGACATGGGCAGCGTGGCTCGAGGGGGAGCCGGCATGTGCTTGCTATGGGGGCACACCAAAAAAAGGAGGAGCCAAGAGCACCTTTTGGGGGACCCAAGAAAAGCCAGTTCAGGACTGCTCTGTGCCCTTTTTTTTTTTTTTTTGCCCAAAGTTGGACTTTAAGATACCTGACTTAGAGGCTGTCAGAAATGTATACGGTAGTGCTGCTGTCAAATGCAGAATTTCAACAGTTGGTTAACAAAACAAGTTTTTTTCCAGAAGGGGCAGGGTGTATAGATTAAAGATGATACATCAGATACAACCTAGATATAGGATCCAGGGGGCTTTGTAGAGATACAAGGATCAATCTGAAAACTAATGCTGGTACCTGAAGGCATCACCAGGTCCTTACTCTTCAGCCTTGTGGTTAACTCTGGAACGGCCAAGTCAGATCCATAGGATATAGGTGATCATGAGTAAATGTGTAGTTGTCAGATTAATATTAAAAAAAAAACATATACTATGTAATGCCTGTGCATATTTTTTTTTTAGAACTCTTGCTTTCCATTTCTTGAAGTATAGACAGAACTGATGAATCTTCATTTTGTTTATGCAGAAACTAGAATTGATTCTGTTGCAGAGTCTCCGATACCTGGGCCGGTCCCTACAACCAGGAGATCCCAAGTGGCCGAAGTGGTCAGATCAGGTAACTTGTTTTTCTTTAGGTCTCCTTCATGCTTGACTTCAGCTAGCGTAACATCATTATGTACAACAAGCTTTTATATCGTATTCGGAAAGCTTTTAGAATACTCCAGGAAGCTTTTAAAGCAATCTTCAGCTCCAGTTTGAGGAGGTTAAGGTTCTTAAAGCAGTATTAAACACTTTTTTTTTTTTTTTTTAATGGGCCTCAGCTGGTTGATGCTATAATGTGCTAGTATGCACTGTATAATGTATATTATGGCGGACTTGCCTAACAAACGAAACTCTCCAGCGCTGAGCTGTCATCTCTGCTGGTGCTTCCATCTTCTCCTGTTCTTCCTTCTGGTTTCACACTCTCTGACTGCTTGAATGGCCAGTCACAATGACATCACTTCTGCACATGCATGTGGGAGTCACCATCATGGCACAGTGCTCAATGCAATCATGGCACAGGCAGCACACCATGAATGCAGAGGTATTGTACATTTTCAAGTGACATCATTGGCTGGAGCCAACATTGCTATCTACTAAAGGGCACTGCTTTAGATTGTTTAAAGGATACCAACTAGTAAGACTTATTATAAGCTTACCTGTAGAGCAAAGTGAAAAAGTAGAGTTAAAGTGGTTGTTAAGGCTCAAGGTTTTTTACCTTCATGTATTCTATGTATGAAGGTAAACAACCTTAGGGCAGCAGTGCCCCCAGCCTCCCCTAACACTTACCTGATCCCCATATGTAACTGAACTGACCCAGACTGTGCTTGAGTACTTTCGTTAAAATACCGCCTCCCTGTCCGAACACCAACCACAGCCGACCATACAAGACTAGACGACACCAGTCTTGAAGTAAACCAGAGTAAACTACTTTATTTGAATACAGATACAAGATATATACACTTGGGGCAATCCCCCCTCCCTGCATAATGAAACAGGGCAGGGCAATCTACATTTAATAACAAGAGACACACAGGTATTCAAACTTCACACCAGCAGACAGTCCTATCAGCAGGGAGGGCTGCTGCAGACACCCCCTCCCCCACTAAGCTAATACACATAAACACATACATCCCATAATTATTTGCTCCCAAGCAGGGGCGGACTTACCATTTGTAAACTCGGGCAGTGCCCGAGGGCCCGGGGTCAGTAGGGTGCCCCATGAGATGCCCCTGGTACCTTTTTCATAGGCTTTTTTGAGTTTGGGCAAGGACACAAGGGCCCCATGATCCCCTATTGCCTGGGGCCCCCATGAGTTGTCAGTCCGCCCCTGCTCCCCAGCCTGACAGACAGTAGCACAATGGGATGCAACCACATGGCATTAAACAATCAACAACCCTCCACCTCAATATTAGGACAGATCACTCTGTGCCTGTTAGGGATTTACACATAAGAGGGATATGGGGAGCTGAGATAGGGGTCTCCCCACCTCTCCAAAGTGAGCTGGGTTCCATGAGCCCCCCACCCAAAGTGACTCCCATCACACCATATTTATCCAGCGATGTGCCCAAGAGCTTCGGATCTCTCCCAGGACTCTCCCTCATCAATGGCAGAGACAGCAGCAGTAGCCATTGGCTCCTGGTACTGTCAATCACAGCCATTAAGCCAATGAGGAGAGACAGGAGTGTGTGTGTGTATGTATGGACACACATAGCAGTGGCTTGAGAGCGAGCCTGCTCAGGTGCCCCTATAGCAAGTTGCTTGTTATGAAATAGGGGCACTAGGCAGGAGGTAGGGGCCTGGCACACTGGCAGGGGACCTGTGAAGAGGAGGGTCGAGGCTGCTCTGTGCAAAACCATTGCACAGAGCAGGTAAGTATAACATGTTTGTTATTTAAAAAACAAAACGAACCTTTAATATCATTTTAAGTGCGGACTGTCACTTTAAGCAGGCTGCTAGCAGGTGTCGTTGGGTTTTGGCACTATAAGAAATTTGTAGAAAACCTGCTAGCAGCTTGTTTTAACCTCTTCCCGCCGGCCGTACACATATATGTGGCCCTATGTAAACACTTTACTGTGCTGAGAGTGTGCTCCCTGCCCGCTCCCAGCACAGTAACGAACGTGTACCAGAAAGCTCCTGATGCATACTTGTGATTAGGAGCTTTCCGATCATGTGACCGCTGTGACCGACAATCACACCAGTCACATGATTAGAATGCCCGCCTCTGCCTTCCACTTACTGTAGATCCTCTTAGACCAGTGGTTCTCAACCTTCCTAATGCCGTGACCCTTTAATACAGTTCCTCATGTTGTGGTGACCCCCAACCATAAAATTATTTTCGTTGCTACTTCATAACTGTAATTTTGCTACTATTATGAATCGTAATGTAAATATCTGATCTGCAGGATGCATTTTCATTGTTATAAATTGAACATAATTAAAGCATAGTGATCAATCACAAAAACAATATGTAATTATATATTGTGAAATATTTTTTTCTAATTACAAATAAAAGAAATTTTGTCTTGAAGCATGGTGTAGGATGGGTCTTAGGCGACCCCTGTGAAAGGGTCGTTCGACCCCCAAAGGGGTTGCAACCCACAGGTTGAGAACCGCTGTCTTAGAGGGTTGAGAGGCTGTGGCAGAAAGGGTTAAAGCACTGTAGTCCATGCCAGCTAACAACCCACTTGCCGCCCCTTGTTGTGACAAAACTTGCTACTTCAATCTTTTGGAGCCTCAGAAGACCTGACTACTGGACAGCCAATAGGAAGTGTTCATGTCACCCTGACATCACTTGCTACTGCAATCTTTTGGAGCCTCAGAAGACCTGGCTGCTGGACAGCCAATAGGAAGTGTTCATGTCACCCTGGCAGCAATGTTGGTGCTTGAAGAAGGGCTGCTCTAACATACTTAGCAGTCCAGAGGTTGGATTACTCGGAACCTAGCGCATCATATAACCACAGATTTGGGTGAACATTTGGGGCTAATCAGGCAATTATCGAGGTGGGTAATGTAAACTTTGGTGGGGGTACCCTGGCCAGAGAGGAGCTTTAAATTTCCCCTCTTTCTAAAATCATACAGGTTCCACTGGTGTATCGGAGGCTGTAGGTCGCCCTGGTGTCTCAGAGGCTGTAAGCCGACTTGGTGCATCGGAGGCTGTAAGGCAAACTGGTATATTGGAGGCTGATAGTCGTTCTGGAGTATTGGAGGCTGTAGGTCGCCCTGCCATACCGGAGGCTGTAAGTCGTGGCTCCCGTGAAGTAAACCAGGAGATCAGGCAGCTGCGCACCACAAACCAGCAGCTAATGGACATGAATCATAAGATGGATGCTCAGGTGGAGGAAATGAAGGAGCAGATGAAAGCCTGGAGAGTGAAGATAAAAAATCTAAAGAATGAGAAGAAGGAGCTGGAAGAAGCCTTGAAGAAATCCCAAATTGGAGGTAACTATAGAATTGTATAGTTCCTGGTAAATTTGGTTTCATCTGCTAATTGATGGTCTGTATGCCATCAAAAATACTAATTGAGTGGAATTTTGGTGACTGTTTAAAATGAATCCTCAAACAATCTTAGGTCAACTAGAGATATAGATAAATATAGAAAAAAAAAAAGTTTGAATCTTTTCTTCTTGCCAGCTTCAGTTCTGTAGATGCTGGGATACTCCAGTCCTAAAATGTAGTAAGTTGGAGATCGTGCCTTTCTGTAGTAATATGACTAGTTGCAACCAGTGGTGTATTTAAGTTTTGTACTGCCCCCTAGGCAACACAAAAATTGGAGCCCCCCCGTGGAGGGAGCCTGACATTGACCAACAACCCACCTGCCCCCCCCCCCCCCCCCGAGAGAGTTTTCCACTAACACACATTCCCCCCCACCCCCCCTCCCTGTAAGAGAGAGAGAAAGACACTCACTTTCACAGCTCCGGACATCTCTGGGAACGAGAGTCAGGCTCTGCATACACTATCAAGCAGCCCACAGCCTCTTTTGGATCCCACCTGGTCCCCATGCCACAAGTGGCCCTTCTTCCAGGGGGCAGTTCTGTCCCCCTGAAAAATGCTGCCCTAGGCAATTGCCTTGTGATAAATACACCCCTGGTTGCAATGTTGTAATAGGAAACACCCCACCATTGCCTTATAGTGTACCAGACCTGACCCTGTGGAGCTGTTTAGGTTTCTAGGCCCAGGGTCTACATGGGGCTTCAACTTTCCAAGTAAAGATTTACCTCACCACTGGCTGACAATGAGCCCCATCAAATGATAGGGACAGATTTTATTTTTCTGGAAAAATCACATGACATTGAGCTTAGTTCCGCGAAGGTGGAGCCTAATGATGACCTACAACAGGGGTCAAGCAGCGGGAGTAAAAACGCCCCACTGTCAGTGAGAATAAACAATACTTCAGGCTTGGTGGTCAGTGGGAGTAAAAAAAAAATCACAAATTTCCTGTGGTTTTGGAGGAGAAGGAATAGTGCCTCATCACTGGTGTCAATGGGAGAACAAGTGCCCCACCGTTGGTGTTAGTTGAAGGAACCATTGGTGTCAGTGGTTGGAATAGTGCCCCGGAGTTGGTGTCATTAGGAGGAATTGTGCCCAGCCGTTGGTGTCAGTGGATGGAATAGGCCCTACAGTTGGTGTCATTATGAGGAATTTTGCCCTATAGTTGATGTAAGTTGGAGGAATTGGGGCCCATGATTTGTGTCAGTTGAAGGATTAGTGCCATATCGTGGGCTTTCTGTGGAAGGAATAGCGCCCTATGGTTGGTGGTGTCAGGTGAAGGAATAGTACCCCATCATTGATGTCAGTTGAAGGAATTGTACCCCATCGTTGGTAAAGGTTGGAGGAATAGTGCACTATCCTTGGTGTCAGTGGAAAGAATGGTGCTTGTTGTTGGTGTCAGGGGAAGGAATAGTGCCGCAAAAGCCAAATAAAAGCAAGCAAAAGGCCACATCTGACCCGCAGGCTGCAATTTGGAGACCACTGACCTAGGCTGAAGGAGATCCAATGTTCAGCTTTCGTCTAAGACAGTGTATTCAGTCAAGGCACCCTTTAAAATTATGGACAGTCTTGAGGCACCCCATTCTAAAATGGGGTGCTTCTAGACTGTCTATAATTTTTAAAAGGGCACCCTATTCTAAAATGTGAAAAACTATTGTAATAGTTTTATATAATGCAGCAACATCCACACATGTAGGACACCCAACATTAGAGGTGATTTATTCTTCCAAAACAAATACACTTTTGCACACTGGTACTGACTAGTATTCCCATGTTTCTCTTCTCCCTCAGTTTTTCTCCATCACTGAGCTAATGTGACCCCAGCACTGATGGAAAGGGGCAGAGGAGGGTCAACCTAAGATGCGGACATCCTCCTTATCAACTGATCATGTCATTGGTTGCCAGGACGCCGGCGGCTAGAAGGTCGTAATGGTGCACAATGAAAGCCTGTGGCTTTGTGTAACTAAAAGGCCAGTTTGTTCCATCGCTGGCTTGTATACAAGTTGTGGGCAATTTTTAGACATTTTGCCAAGGCACCCCTGAAGACATCTCAAGGCACCCCAGGGTGCCTGGGCACCCTGGTTGAGAAAGGCTGGTTTAAGATCTCAGTGGGCTCCACAGGGGCATGGGGATCTGCTTCTATACTAACACAAGCACTTGCAGACACCACATAGTAATAATGCGCATTTCTGGTGCTCTGTGGAGAAGAGTGAAGCAGTTGCCATAGTATGAGGATTGCTGGGGCTCTGGGTTCCACGGCAGCTGGCCCATTAAGGGGCAGACATCTTCCCACTAAGTTTTGAGAAAAAAACCTAAATATAGGTGGGCAACTTTTGCTAAAGGATTCCTTCAACAATTTGCTCTGAGAGAACTACATGGTTAAATCTCATTGTAACACCTTTCCTCAATCACAGCAGATGGTGCGGAACTGATATCAATTCGGGAACAGGCGCAGGAATTAGTAGACGAGAATGATGCTTTAAAGATGACAATCCATCGTCTCAACGTAGAGCTGAGCCGCTATCAAACCAAGTATCGTCCTTTAACCAAAGAAGAGGTACTTTTTAGCGCCAGGTTTTTGCTTTGGTTTTTTAGGAGGGTAGGCCAAAGGGCAAATGAAAACATTTTTCTGAGCATAGATACATTTCTGTAAAATATAAACTATGATTTGTGTTTTTGCTATCCAGGTAAATATACAGTATAATAGTGCTGAGCCTGGAATGTTAAACAGGGATTTTGTGGGTTGCATTGGGGTCCTTTAGCTACACAGCAGACTACGGGGGTCCTCCTCACCACCACCACTGCCTTTCCCAGGCTTTCTCATCTCATTGGGGAGCCCGGGAACAATTCAACTGGTGGCATCGGCTTTAGAGGAGCTGATTTGGTTCCTCACTGTGTGACATCGGAAACCACAACGAGGATTTTGTCTCTTCTGGTTAGTTGATTTCCAAGGCAACAAAGGAGTGGCTCAAGAAGAAGCACATTAACCCCTTTGACGCCGACGGCACACAAATATGCGGCCTCACGGAACTGGGCTTTTTTCCATGGGGCCGCATATTTGCGTACCTGAGACCGTGGTGTCACTGAGAGCCCCGAGTCCCGTTCTAACGATCGGGATCCGGGACTCCCGATTCTGGGTCACGTGATCGCTGTGATAGCCTCTGATTGGCTATCATAGTGATCAGTCACTGTGCAGCCCGCCCCCCTTGTTTTTTTCTCTCTATGAATGGAGAAGAGAGACACATTGGGGTTTATTTACTAAAGCTGGAGAGTCCAAAATCAGACTCCCTTCTGCATAGAAACCAATCAGCTTCTAACCTCAGCTTGTTCAATGAAGCTTTGGCAATGAAACCTGGAAGCTGATTGGTTTCTATGCAGAAGGGAGTCTGATTTTGGACTCTCCAGCTTTAGTAAATAAACCCCAATGTATCTATTGTATCTCTCTAACTCCTGAAATAGAGAGATAAAAAAAATGTTTGTAATAAAAAAAAAAAAAGAAGATAAATAAATATAAAAAATAAAGAAAAATACCTAGATCAAGGTTTGATCTAGTTGAGTACCAGGGTTAGTGTTTGGGTCAAGGTCAAAGGTCAGGGTCAAAGGTTAGGATTTATAAAAAAAATTGGTATCAGTGTCAGCGTTAATGTCAGTGTGTTTTAGATAAAAAAAAAAAAAGACAAAAACAAAATGCGCGCTATTGTTTCGGGGCTGTACTACGGGTACAAACAACAAATAACATACACATATATGGTATCGCTGCGATCGTCAAGAGCTGGAGAATTTATTTTGGGTTGTTCTATGGAGGTAGGTTATGAAAAAAAAAATAAAAATTAGGAGCTATCCATTACCATTTACCACCAAATGAAAGCCCAATTTGTCCTGAAAAAAACGCGGTATAATCCCCCTGGATGTACAAAGTAGTTGTGATGATATGTACGGTTTTACTAACACATGTCAACGTTGCAGAATTGTGCTTAGGCATTTAGGTTTGTTTTACCCTTAGGCGTGAAGGGGTTAAGGTCCTGGAGTGGCCAAGCCAGTCTCCAGACCTTAATCTGATTGAAAATCTTGGAGGGAGCTGAAAGTTCAAGTTGCCAAACGTCAGCCACCAAACCTTAAAGACTTGGAGAGGATCTGCCAAGAGGAGTGGGCCAAAATCCCTCCTGAGATGTGTGCAAACCTGGTGGCCAACTACAGGAAACGTCTGACCTCTGTGATTGCCAACAAGGGATTTGCCACCAAGTACTAAGTCATCTTTTGTGAAGGGGATCAAAAACGTATTTCCCTCATGAACATACAAATCAGTGCATCATTTGTTAGACATGCATTTCTGCTGAATTTTTTGTTGCTATTCTGTCTCTCAGTGTTACATTACACCGAACATTCGATTTTTAGACCGATCAATTCTTTGTGAGTGGGCAAACATTCAAAAATCAGCAGGGGATCAAATACTTATTTCCTTCACTGTAGGGTCTCATAAATGCCAGATCTCTCCATAAAGAGGACCTGTCATGACCTATGCTATCAAAAGGGATGATGTTCATACATTTCAGATTAAAAAAAAAAATGAAGTGACAGTGTAATAGAAATATTAAGTAAAAATAAAAATGTTTTAAAAATATGTGTATCTTTAAACTGGTAACCTGTAAAGGCTTTTAAAGCATTGACAATTAATAATTTAATGTACTGTAGTTTGTCGCCATTCCACATGTGTGCACAATTTAAAGCGAGACATGTTTGGTATCTATTTACTCACCATATTGTGTGGTGCTTGGATTAGTTTGTTCCCCCGGGGATCCTGCCAGTGACACACTTCCTGTCCTAGCGTGCTCTCCTGATTCCCTCTCTTTATTGCCATTACATAGTGCGAAGGTGTTTTATAGTTCACTGAAAGATAGTTTTGCATGCTAAAAATGTCTGAGATCTCAGTTCAGTGCACAGGAAGTTTCAAGGACACTAGAATTCTAGCAGGATAAATTGAAATGTTTCTGTGACTTTCAGAAAATGGACTTGGTCGGTAAGAGAAAACTAATGCAGCCACCACTTGTAAGGACTGGCAGACTGCAATACATGCCTTTTGTCTGTTCTTGGGTTTAGATACATCAGTGCTGTATTGTTGGTATTACCTAACCCTCTTCTAATTCTGCACCCTCTTGATATGGTAGAAATCTTACATTTCCCTGCTTAATGAAATGGTTGTTTCGGCTGTAGCTGTGACTTCCACTCCAAAAGTAACTGTACTGGAAGAAAACCATTTTCTGCCCCAATAACTTCTGCGCCGGCTCCAGTCGTCTGCCTGTGCTGGCCAAGTGTTTGAGATCACATAGCTTTAGCTGAGCGTGTCTGTGAAGTGACATTTGAGTAGCGGTACTGGAGGAGAGAGAGCGGACTCTCCCCTGCCTTTCCATGGTCCTGCACTCGTGTTGCTTGCTTTCGCCAGGTAATTTGTGTCGCAGTCGTCAGTGATAAATAATGCACATTGTGTCTGTTCTGAGGGTAATGTGACCTCCAACTTACAGTAACAAGGGAGAGCCAGCGAGTGAGAACCACAGTCATCTATTCTGTTAAAGAAAAAATACTGTTACAATAAAAGTTTTCTATAATTGCTAATGGAACTTTTTAGATCTTTACAAACCTAACTACAGCTAATTAGGGAGCTGCAGGGGAGCTGAGCTGCTGAGTCACTTCTAAGGCCCCATGTACACAGGACACTTCTGAACGATGGAAACTGACTGCTGGAAAACGTAGGTTAAAAAAAATCTGTTTAGCCGTGTTTGCATAACGCGTTTATGCGTGTTTATGTGCTTCTGAGTTTAGAAGCGTTTTTTTAAAGATAACCACAGGAGAACCTCCCAAATGCCCAGAATGCACTGAAAAGGAGGTAAATTATTAACTATTTCAGACTGTTTCAGAAAATACAGAGAGTAGAAGCAGAGGCAGCGGTATGTGTTTAGATTAGCTTAGGTGTGAGTTGCTCATTAACATTTCTTTTGTTTCCACGGGTGGGAAAGGTGTCGGGTGGAGGGAATCATTAAGGCCACCTGGCAGGGGTTCTTCATGAGGAATTTGAGGTGTGAATGGTCATTAACATATCTTTTGTTTCCAAGGGTGGGAGAGGTCTGAGGTGTGACTTGGTCATTGCAATGTGTGACAAGCTTGGTAGGAACATCCTGTGTTCAGTGTTTTGTCCATCTGAGTACCTTGAAAACGCTTTGCATGCATTTTTCATGATGAAAAAAAGCTCTGGACAGCGTCGGAAACTGGAAGAGGTAAAAATTTCAAACACTTATAAACGCGATTTGTGGCTTTTAGTCGCATTTACAAGCATTTTGCTTTTGAAACGCTGATAAAATCGACTGCTGAATGCGCATTCAAAAAAACGACTGTAAACTCAAAAAGCTGTAAACAACTGTAAACGATGATGTGTACATGGACACATAGGAAACATTAGAGAGAGTTCAGGGGCTGCTGAAAAAAACCACTCAACAGCTCCTGAACGGGAATTTATCAGCTGCAGTGTACATGAGCCTTTAATGTTGAGAGGGAGAGCTGACTTGGTGAGTCACTGTTTAGAGGGAAATGTAAGGAGAACTGAGCTTCTGAGTTACTGCTAAAAGGGTGGAGTAGGGAGATCTGAGCTGCAGAGTCACTGCTGTGAGCGAGGAGCAGGGAGATATGAGCTGAGTCTCAATTAGGAAGGGATGAACTGCAGTGTCATAACTAGGAGGGGGGTGCAGGGAGATCTGAGCTGCCTAGTCACTACTAAGAGGAAAGAACTGAGCTGCTGAGTTACTGCTGAGAGGGATGAGCAAGGGAAGCTGAGCTGCTGAGTCACTCTAGTAGGAGGGAGCTGAGCTGCTGAGTCACTACTAGGAAGGGGAAGCTGAGTTGCTGCTGAAGTGGAGGAACAGGGGATGATGAGATGCTAAATTACTGCTGAGAGGTAGAAATGGAGTGCTGGGAGCAACAGGGATGATGAGCTGCTAAATTACTGTTCGGAGGCAGAAACAGGGAGAACTGAGCCACTGAGTTACTCCTGAGAGGGAGGATAAGGTGGAGCTGTGCTGCTGAGTCAGTGCTGAGAGGGAAGGGTAGGGAGCGTTGAGCAGCAAAGTCACCTCTGTGAGGGAGGAGCAGGGAGATATGAGCTGAGTCTCAAC